>NC_056728.1:266150201-266450201 GCF_019279795.1 Protopterus annectens
TCCTGAATTCTCCATATGTCTGACCTGTGGGGTAGGGTTGCAAGATGGAAGCCTTTTCATACACAGAAAAAAACATCCAGGCCCGGTTAAAATTTGCAAAACAATACATCAAGCCTCCCAAAAGCATGTGGGAAAATGTGTTGCGGTCTGATGACACCAACGTTGAACTTTTTGGCCACAATTCCAAAAGGTATGTTTGGCACAAAAACAACACTTTGCATCACCAAAAGAACACCATCCCCACGGTGAAGCATGGTGGTGGCAGTGTCATGCTTTGGGGTTGTTTTTCTTCAGTTGGAACTGGGGCTTTAGTCAAGTTGGAGGGAATTATGAACAGTTCCAAGTACTAGTCACTTTTGGCCCAAAACCTTCAGGTGTCTGCTAGAAAACTGAAGATGAAGAGGAATTTCACCTTTCAACATGACAGTGACCCCAAGCATACATCCAAATCAACAAGAAAATGGCTTCACCAGAAGAAAATTCAAGTTTTGAAATGGCCCAGATAGAGCCCAAACCTAAATCCAATGGAAAATCTGTGGGGTAACCTGAAGAGGGCTGTGCACAAGAGATGCCTTCGCAATTTGATAGATTTGGAGCGCTTGTGCAAGGAAGAGTGGGCAAATATTGCCAAGTCAAGATGTGCCATGCTGATAGACTCCTACCCAAGAAGACTGAATGCTGTAATTAAATCAAAAGTTGCTTCAACAAAGTATTAGTTTAAGGGTGTACACACGTATACAACCAGCTTATTGTACATTTTTTATTCTTTATACTTTTTTCCCTAACATATTTGTTTGTTTTTCAATTGAATTGTACAGGTTATAGGTCACATTAAAGGTGGAAAATGTTTTGAAATTATTTATTGTGGTCTCATTTTTTATATCAGAAAAACCTGACACAGGGTTATCCACTGTATATATACACATGCATGCACTCAGACACACTTACACACACACACACACACACACACACACACACACACACACACACACACACACATGCACACACACACACACACACACACACACACACACACACACACACATGTAATATGTTTCTATATGTATGTGTCTATAACAGCATTTAATAGCTTTATCTAAAGGCTTGCAGTTCAATACATTGCCATTGTTATTACACACAATTAGCTATTTTAGTGACCCGCCTTGCCTGGAATCCTCATGTCTAGTCCCTGCGGTATGGATTGAAGGGTAAGTTGTAGGGAGTGTTTAGAGGTTCATAGTTCACTTGGCTAAGTAGATAGGGAGATTTATATACTCTGCCCTGCTCTACCCATGTGAGGCATACTGGTCTGTCTGTCGTCTTAGCCATACTACGGATACCGTAGCATAAATGCAGATTAGGTTGGGATTTTTCCTCAAACTGCAGAAAATTGCATTTGCATATAAGCGATCTCTCACCATCATTACTACATACAGTGATGCTCTGACTGAGCAGGTAAACAGACATTTAGCTAGTTTTTGGCTGTTGGTCATTACTGCCTTTGTAGTGCATCAGTTTTACTCTGTAGCAATTATTATTGGCCTGTGTTACCAGGAAACTGTTGTAAGACCTTTCTGAATGCATTGCAATGGGCTTAATTTTATTTTATGCACTGTTATATCCAGTAGCAGCTGCTCTGTTAGAGTAGCTCCCCATGGGTGGATGTCAGATCCTACTAAGTGCTCACTTGGTGAATGTTTGTTCTCAATTTTAATGTGCTTTGAATGTATGTACATCTGTTTAACATCTAGCAGTTTGTATGCCCTTGTGCCCCTCAGCAATCTTTTCATTTTCTGAGCTAGTGCTACTGGTATTTCCAGGGTTTAAATTAAAAACAGCTAAGGCCCAGAGGTTAACTATGCATGTTGTAGATCCTGTACCTGGAAATCTCTGCAGTATATCAACAGCCACAGTACTTGAAAGCTCTGTCAAACTGAGAACAGATAAGATCCATGCTCACCTGCACAGGAGTACTTTATAATGTTTATTGAAAGTACATTATAATATTTATTGAACTCCATTACTTTATCAGTAATAACTTAACCTATATCATGATACTGTACTGCAAAGAATTTAAGGGTTTAAACCACTTCTAAATAAATCAGCTTTATCTTATCTTTTTTGTTGTTTTAGATTACACTTCTGTTGATTAGGACATTTCAAACATGGAATTTTAGCTGGCATATCTTGCTAGTCTTCTGCAGTAATATATTATTGTTTCCCATTTTAACAAGTTGTGTATTTCGAATAGTGTATGCATTTGTTAATCACTTACATGCACTTATCCAAAAACTGCATATTCAGACACAACTCATATGAGTATGCAGACAGTATCTTATCACAGACAATAATATAGAGGATTATGATTGGGATGCCAATGTAATGAGCATATTATGTGTTTGATACATGAATCCCAAGCAATTTACCTTGAGAGCGCAGCTCGAGAGGTGAATCTTGGCATCCACGTTGAGAAAACATAATTCTTCACTATGATCACTGATCTGATCATAATTCTTTTTACTGCTTTGAAATTTATCTTCTCCATGTTCTATTAGTCAAAATTTAGAGTAAAAAAATATGCAATATGTTGTTCTCACTTTAAAAGCTGCTTAAGCAATGGAGAAGTTGTTGACATCTTGCATATTCCCTGTGTAAGGGAAGCAGTTGTAACCACAGTACTGGGTGTACTGTAGCAGATGCTGCTGCTGCTGTTTTCTGGTCAGCGCTGTCTGCTTTAGCTCTTTAATACAACAAAAACATTGTACAGTTCAGTGTAATTATATTAATACTGTTGCTTAAATGATTTGTTTTGTATTCAAACAGTATGTTTGCAGCACTTAAACATGAATGGCATTTTGATAACAAGCAATAACAAAGAAATATTAATGGTAATAGTAATAATTATAATAATAATGATGCTAGTACAGTGCTGCTTCGAATTTGCCAGCAAATTTGGGAAAGATAGCATTAGCCATTTGATTAGGTAAGGTCAATTTGTATTCCAGTCCCAAAAAAACAACATTGCAAAAAGGTACTTAAATTATCAAACAGGCTTGTTTCAAACGCTGGCAAGTTAATGCACACTGTCCTGTAAGCTAGACTCCGGTGATATATGGACCAAGAATGGGCATATGTACAAGTGGGTTTTAGAAGAGGCAACAACACCACAGATCAAATTGCCATCTACTGGATAATAAAAAAGCAAAAGAGCTTAAGAAAAATATTTTTTTCTGCTTTATTCACTACTCTAAAGCATTTCACTATGTGGACTATAACAAATGGTGACGTGCTGTTAGAGAAATGGGAATACTGGGACACCTGTATGCAAACCAAGAAACAACAGTTAGAGCCAAGTATGGATTAACTAAATGTTTCACCACTGGGAAAAGAGTATGACAAGGCTGAATATTGCTGCCCTACTTACTCAGTTTGTTGACTGAATATATCACACAAAGTTCTGAGTTTGATGAATAAGATGTCATCAAAATTCCCAGCAGAAGTATTGGCAGCCTCAGCTATGCAGATGATACCACTTTGGTAGCTGAAAAATGAGGCACAGTTGATAAACCTGTTGATGAAGGTGAAAAAAGACAGCACAAAAGCTGACTTGTTGCTTATTTTCAAAAGAATACATTTATGTCAGTCTATCAATTATTTGTGGATAGATAAGAAGAAAGTGGAGGCAATGACAATTTTTATTTTTCTGGATTCAGTCTCTGTAACTTGCAGCCATGAAACAAAAAGACAGAGCTATGGTAAATCCGAATAAGTTTCAAAGAGCAAAGACATCAGATTGTCAACCAAGGTCTACATAGTCAAAGGTGTTTTTCCCAGTAATAATATCTGGTTGTGAGACTTGAGTTATAACTAAGGTTGTGCACTGAAAAATCAATGCCTGTAAGAAAGAAGATCAAGTCAGTATGTACTTAAGGAAGTAAATGCAGAAAGTTCATAGTAAAACTAAAACTCATAAACTTTGGTCACATAATACAAAGGCAGGGTTTGCTAGAGAAGACACTGATAGGTTCTTAGGTACTTACAAGGCTGTTGACCTGTGAGGATCTTAACAAGCCTAGCCTTACCTTCCCATGATAGTTTTTAGCCTTTATATTTTGCATAGAAGTAACTAAGAGATAGTCCGAATGAGGTTATGTTGGGACATTTACATGAATACCGTGTCCATGAGGGACAGGGGTGACATTTTTGAATACCCATCCATTTGCCCAAATTACATTTGAAAAGAGCAAGAGAAGTACTTTGCAGTATGTGAATTGGAGGGTAGTTTCATAGGCGTCATATTCGCTGTCATACATACCTATTTCAGCAAAATGTTTGATTTATTTTGCAAAAGAGTTTGAGATCCCTTGAGTAGGTGTTTATGATATGATTGTACTTGCAATTGTGTAATAGATTTGACAAAACAGGGTCTGTTGAGGGTCTGTACACAAGGCAGAGATCACCCATTTGGTAGCTTGTATGATAATAAGTAGAGGGACAAGGCTTTTACAATTTTGGCCCTTTATTTTTTTAGTGACAAGGTGTTGTGGTCATTCCTGTTGTGACAAGTGTTTGGACAGGTACATATTGAAAGGGGCATTACACTCAATGATTGGCCTGATAAATGCTGATTACAGTGGAGCAATTACATGCCTGGATGTGGATGTAATACCTTTAGATGTCACCTGTGCAATGAATGACTTCCTTACAACAGTGGCTTTGTGATCATCAAATCAGGGATCACTGTCAACATATGTTCTTAGATCCCTACTTTTCAGGGGTGTGTTGTCAAAGTGATAGTTACAAGGGGATTCATGCTTACTGAAGGATATAATTGTTCACTTCTTGGCATTTAGTTTTAGTCCATAGTTTTAACACCAGTTATTTGTTTGGAACAGGCTGTCTTGGAGGATATTGGTTTCCTCTGGGGATAGGGTTGCCACCTTCCTTCACGGCTAAAACCGGAGCAAAGCCACGCCCCTTGCGTCACCAGTAACCCCGCCCACCCCAACCCCCTCTCCCGCCAACATACCTCGTATTTTGTGATGTCACGACAGCATCACTCAACGGGAACACCCTCTTTTTTCATTCCCGTCGCCTGCTTTTGGCTGATTTACTATGCTTTTCTGTAAAAAAAGCATAGTAAATCAGCCGATTTACAAACTCCGATAGTCTGTTTCCTTTTTGAAACAGAATACCGGAGTTTGTACAGTGTTTTCCGGACTACCGGAGAATCAGTTTGATTTCCTGATAGTCCGGAAAAAAAACGGAGGGGTGGCAAGCCTATCTGGGGAGTTTATGATGACACCAAGTTTGTAGTTATCTACAAATTTTGTCAGCTACAAACCCTTAGCATTAATTTTGTCCCCTGACAGGTAAATGCTAACACGGAATGGCATAAAGACCGAACCCTGTCATATAGGGATAGCTGCCAAAAATAAATTCCTGGGTTCTGTTTGTGAGCCAGTTTGCAATCCACTGAATTACTTATGGATTTACATTTAGCTGTGAGAATGTATCTACAATACCCGAGTGTGAGATGGTGTTGAGTGCCTTTGTGATATCTAGATTTGTGGTGAGCTTTGTTTTGCTCTCATCCATTGCTTCAGTAACTTTTTAGAAGTTATCCAAGTAGGTTTTTCATACAAAGTGATGCTGACAAAGGTCAAAGGAAAAAAAAAAAAAAAAAAAAAAAGAAGGGAGCAGCAAAGTATAATATGAATAAACAGCATTGCTGAAGTAATGGAAATGAATTTGCAAAAAAATTAAAAGAGGCAGTTCGTGATAGGCAGATATGATGTGCAAAAGTACTTGATGTCTGAAGAATCAGACACAATTATTAACCAAACAACAACAAAAACAACAGTAATTCTACATTGAGTCACCAGAAACACAGAGTTAAAGGAAAAAAATGGGTGTGTCTTTTCAGGGAAGCTTTGATCTGCTGTTCTGGACCTCAGACCTCAGGAACGGTTAGGGCTTATGCTACATGTTTTAGGACCAGTGAGCACAAAATCAGTCTGCTAGCTCCAGCACACTAGTAAAACATTGGAGTACAGGGTGAGTAAGAAGCGTTGTTTCCTGCCAGTGGAATTCTACTCAACAATTTATTGTTTGGTAAGTACCCAGATTTAATACCTGCATCGTGAAGCTACAGCTGCAAGCATTCTTAAGCAGAAGCATATTTAGGGTGAGATGAAGGGGCAGCTGCCCTAGGTGCAGGTTATTAGTGGAAGTGACTGGCATATGCTAGTTGGATGGTAGTAGAGTATCAGCAGTCAGAAATTATTGTATTTGCATTCAAGGTTCATTCATTACATTGCTTTGTGTGTAGTTTTAGCCATAGCAGGTCAAGTGTTTTTTTTTGTAGCAAGCGATTTGCTATAGATTTATACAAGCAGCTCTGTTTTGCTGGTTTTTTTTTTTTTGTTCACTTAACTCGGAGCATACTTTTTGTGGTCCTCAGCTTAGAGTTGAGGGAAGGTACCAGATCAGGGAACAGCAGTAGGCATCAGGTAATCTAGCTATGGCTCTGCTTTTAGATCTTTGTTTCCCACTCCCTATGCAAGCACCAGCTTAGAATCATGGGTGTCTGCCTAAAGTGACATACTCTTAGTCGTTAAAGACCCAAAGAAAGAACAAGATTTGAAAATAACATCCATTTTGTGGAGCTTTACAAAGTAATTAAGGATGACCAAGTAACTACCATAAAAGTATTACTACCAGTAGCAAGTCTATTGTCTTTGGGGACAGCTCGTCTAGAACAGGATGTTCTTTGTGTTTCACTGTTGCAGTCATTACATTTAGGTAATCTGTTGGCAGGTTGCCCTCAGTCGGCCTGAATTCCAAAGTCTTGGATCCTGCGTCGGGTGCTGTCTCCTCTTCCATGACGTCAGGTCGTCAGGGGTATAAAACATGCAGCCGATGCCATTTTCTTTAGTCTTTCTTGCCGCACGGTGCCCGAAGCAGAAGCATTTCACAAGTGCCGGTCAACCGACTACTGAAATATTCGAGTTTGAGTTTCAGAACCGAAGTCTTCACTAAAGCTAAGTACCCCATTGGGGAAACTTTTTTCTTGCTCCATACCGATGTCAGAAAAAGTTAATAATTGTATTACTTGTGGGAAGCAAATACCTCATAAGGATTTCCATCTATACTGTATTCCTTGCCTAGGCCCTAATTACAAAGTGCCTGGCTGTCAGTTCTGTGCTAGATTTAACCAACGCACTATTAACCGTCGGTATATTTTTGCCCCAAAGTATTTTGGAAACAGATTTAACTACCCAGAAATGTCGTCGGATAGCAATCCGACTACCGGAGTACATAAAAAACGCAAAGAAAAGGACAGAGAAAGGCAGTCAAGATCCAAAACCGATGACGAAGCTTCTCCTAAGCCAGTCGCCGGTTCGCCGGTACTCAGTGAGGTGCTTTTGCAGTCCCTGATTCTCGCTACTTTTGAGTCGCAGGCCTCTACCAACACCCATGTGGAGTCTGGCATGCCACAAGCTACTCAAGGTACTGGAACGATGGATGTATATCGATCAGATGGGTCCGGAGCCGCTGAGCAGGCACCGGCTTCTGAGGGTGTATTCAGACCTCAACATTTGTATATCAAACCGATGACAGCTGCAAAACCAAAGACAAAAGCAACTTCTAAAACTAAAAAAAGACACATGAGCCATGTGCACAGGCCTCCATGCCTAAATAACAGATGATCAAAATGGCTGAAGACCTTATTACCTTGATCAGGGGTTCCCATCCACCTCCAGATAAGAGGCCTAGGCAAGACACTGAATATGAATCTTCAGATCAGGTTTCTATTTATTCTGATTCCTCTTCTGATCAGGAATTATCTATTCCTCCCTATGAGGATTCTGATGCAGAGGAGACTATACCATCTGCTTCTCCTCCTGAGGATTATTCATTTGGGGAAACCTTGCATACTTTGAGGGAGCATTTTCACTGGGAGAGTCAAGACTTCTCAGAATCAAAAAAGAGGCTCAGGGATTTCCTTCTTCTCCCTCAGCACTGGCCTTTAGCCATTCCCCCTGTTTTAGACATTGTGGATGATGTATTTTCGGAGTCCAGCTTGACCCCTGACTCCTTACCTCCGGCTCCCAGTAAGCCGGACAGATATTACAGGGTCCCTGACTCGGATACATTTTTATTTAGAAACCCTGCTGCTGATCCTGAAACTGTTTCATAGGGTCCAAAGGGAGTTAAGGCCTCAACAGCAAAAAATCCTACCCCCTCTGACAGAGATTCAAGGGCACTGGACAGATGGGGAAACAAGGTTTATACATCTGCAACCTTGGCAATCAGAGCCTTAAACTGTCAATTTCATATGCTTAAGTATCAACAACATGTTATGGGATTGCTGAAACAGAAAATGATGTTGATTTCTGAATGTGCAGAAAGTAAAGAATTGCAGGAATTATTGCATGCAGCTGAACAGGTTGGAAAGCATACTTTGCAGTGTGGTTTTGACTCCTTAGAGGCCTTCTGCAGGGCCGCAGTTACTGGATCTGTGATTAGGAGGCATGCCTGGCTAAAGGAACAAAATTTGCCTGATCATGTTAAAGCTAAATTGCTAGATGCACCTTTACAGCATGATACTCTGTTTGATATTAAGGCAGAAGAGGTTTTAAAGAAAATGAAAGACAAAGCTAAGTCTATGCAAACTGTTAAAGACTTCTTACAAGTGCAAACACCAAGATTCAGTTGACACTGACCTACAAAGAATTGGTCCTTTCCTGTGACAGACAGAGCTCAAAGGGGCAAATCCAGACACCCTAAGGGTTCCAGATACAAGCCTCAAGATTCATACAGGTTAAAGCAATGGAGCGCTTCTACCTCCAAATCTGGAGGAGATAAAGCGCAAACCTATAGAAAACAGTTCCAATTCCACACTCTGCCAATGGCAAATGGTTGGCAATATCTGTCCAAAAGTCATTGGGCAGAGGCACAGAAACAGGTTGCATCCCTCATGGATATGGGGGCCATTCAGCCAGTACCAGAACAGGAAAAAGGACAAGGTTTTTACTCAAGACTGTTCTTGGTACCCAGAAAGGACAAGGCCTGGCGGCCAATACTGGATTTATTAATTTTGAACACATACCTGGACATTCCAAAATTCAAAATTGTGACTTTGCAGCAGCTTCTGCCATTGCTGGGCAACAATGCTTGGCTGGTGACATTAGACCTAAAAGCGGCATACCTGCATGTCATAATAAGACAGTCGTGCAAAAGATACCTCAGATTCAAGGCTGGCTTTATGCATTACCAATTATCTGCACTGCCCTTGGGCTTATCTACTGCACCCAGGGTCTTCACAAAGTGCCTGGCACCAGTAATTGCATTTGGCAGATAAAAAAGTATACAAATATACCCTTATTTGGACGACTGTCTCATTCAAGCAGAGAGCAAGGGCATTCTTCGTCAACACCTGGCATTTGTGAAAAGGCTTCTAACATGCCTAGGGTACACAATAAACAAAAATAAATCACAACTGGTACCCTCTCAAAAGATAACATTCCTGGGTGCAAGCTTGAGTACAACTGCCCAGATGGCTTACCTCACGCCAGACAAGCAAAGGCAACTGACTACTTACTTCACACTGATGGCAACAAAAACCCAGTTATCTGCAAGACAAATTCTGCAGGCTTTGGGCTTCATGGCATCCTGCATCCTACTCATTCCATATGCAAGACTGCATATGATGAAACTTCAATGGTACCTGAAAAGCTTATGGAGTCAGCATTCTCACAGTCTGGAAACAATGATTCCTCTCATACCCTGCCTACAACAGGAGTTTCTATGGTGGGCAAAGGAATGTCACCAAAACATGGAACGGGCCTTCACTCTACCCCCTGCCAGCCAAACCTTAACAACAGACGCATCAGATTATGTCTGGGGGGCCCACATGGCAGGAAGATGCATTCAAGGCATATGGACCCCAAAACAAATGCATCTACATATCAACCAGAAAGAGATGCTAGCTGTTCAAAATGCCCTAACAGCCTTCAAGGACTTATTTCATCCAGGACAACTACTGATAAAGACGGACAACACCATGGTCATGTGGTATATAAACAAGCAAGGGGGTACACACTCATACCCCTTTTGCAGATTAGCCATGACACTGTGGGACACAGCTTTGACCTACCAAATACATCTTCAAGCACAATTCCTGCTAGGAAAGCAAAATACTCTGGCAGACGATATAAACAGAAACCTTATGGACCCTCACAAGTGGAAACTAAATCCACAAGTCTTCTGCATGATAACAGAGAAATGGGGGAGCCCAGACATAGATCTATTTGCCTCTCCAGAAAATTATCAATTGAAAAGATTCTGCACAAGGACTTATCACAGACAAGCATGGAAAGTGGACGCCCTATCCTTCAGTTGGAAAAACCTATTAGTTTACACCTTTCCTCCTCTGCCTCTTCTTCCCAAGGTCCTCCTAAAAGTCAGACAAGATAAACCAAAGGTGATACTAATTGCCCCGGACTGGCCCCGCCAATATTGGTACCCAGTCCTAAGGAAGTTGTCTTAGTACCTAGCTTGGAGTCTTACCTCAAAGACTTCAACTACTGTCCCAGCAAAACAATCAGATCCTGCACAATCAGCTCCAGACACCGAACCTGGTGGCATGGCTGATAATGTAGTTATACAAACAACTCCTCTCAGTAAAGCTGTGATAGATGTCATTTTAGAAGCCAGAAGACCTAGTACTAGAAAATCTCATGCTGATAAATGGAAGAGATTCTGTGCTTGGAATCAAGCACAAGGAACTGATACAGCATAACCAAATATTCCTCAGATATTGCAATACTTAACTGAGATGCTTGACAAAGGCTTATCTTTCTCATCAATTAAAATCCATGCCTCTGCCGTTTCGGCTCATTACAATACAGAGCCACCAATCTTTTCTCATCCTTTACTAAAGCAGTATCTTAGAGGAGCCAAAAATTTAAGGCCTCCTTGAAGATCACCATTATCTGCATGGGACCTCAATTATGTATTGGAAAAGCTCACCCTGCCTCCATTTGAACTAGCTGCTACCGCTGATATAAAGTTCTTATCATGGAAAACAGCTCTGCTACTTGCAATTACTTCAGCAAGAAGAGTTTCAGAGCTACAGGCCCTCATGGCTGTAGAGCCTTTTATCATATTTTACCCAGACAGGCTGTCTCTGAGGACAAATCCTACATTTATGCCTAAAGTGGTTTCCAGTGTGGCTCTTCACCAAACAATTCATCTGCCAACCTTTTATCCAAATCCGCAGAACAAGTGGGAGAGAATTCTGCATTCCTTGGATGTACACAGACAGCTAAGATTCTACTTGAGCAGGACTAAAGCTCTAAGAAAAACTGAGCAATTACTAGTGACATATGCTGCAGGATCAGAAGGAAAGGCTATTTCAAAGCAGACAATTTCAAAGTGGATAAGCTACTGCATCCGTTTCTGCTACTTACACCATGGTAAACCTGTGCCCAAGGGCATTAGGTCTCATTCCACCAGAGCTGCAGCTACTTCAGCAGCCTTTCTCAGAGGAGTACCAACCAAAGACATTCTAGAGGCTGCTACTTAGAGTTCTGTTCACACCTTTATAAAGCATTATCATTTGCCTCTCTACTCTTAAGTCCAGGGCAGGCTTTGCCACTGCACTTCTGCAGGGCCTTATAGCCGCACCTAATGCTGTTTAGCTCCAACCTCCCAACCATAGCTTTGGGATTCTACCCAAATGTAATGACTGCAACAGTGAAACACGAAGAACGTAGTACAGTTGTATACACTTACCATAAATGTAGATGTTCGAGTGTATTCACTGTTGCAGTCCAGGTTACCCGCCTGCCATCCCCCAGTCATTCTGGAGTTTATCTTTCCTTCTCTATCTTCTACAACCTAACAACCTATGTGGTGTATTTGCTTGTAGATGAAGTTAAAGTTTATATTTATGCATGTATATATATATATATATATATATATATATATATATATATATATATATATATATATATTTTTTTTTTTTTTATTATATCGTTGCTACCTTTTTAGGGGCACCTGACATCCGGGGCAAGAAAAACTAAAGACAATGGCATCGGCTGCATGTTTTATACCCCTGACGACCTGACTTCATGGAAGAGGAGACAGCAACCAACGCAGGACCCAAGACTTTGGAATTCAGGCCGACTGAGGGCAACCTGCCAGCAGATTACCCAAATGTAATGACTGCAACAGTGAATACACTCGAACATCTACATTTATGGTAAGTGTACACAGCTATACTTTTTGAAGGAGACTGCAGTATCTATCCATATTTAACAACAACAAACGATAGCATTCTGGAAAAGTTCTACAAAGGCACTGATTCATGACTTTTTTATCTTCAGAATCTCGACAAAAGGCACAATAACTGGACTGATATGAAAGTGATTATATGTGTGATATAATGCAGTAATTGTTTATATACAGTGATATAGTTAGCATTGGTATTGATTCAAAATAATTTATGCTAAAATGAGCAAATAGGGTGTTTGTTTACTCGGTATTTTGTACCAATAATAAAGTAGTTTTGTAGATGTATTTGTGATTATTGTTCAATCACTTCAGATGCTAGGTTTTAAATGTGTAAGTGCTTAAAGTGAAATGTTTTTGTAGTAGTTAGAAATTCGCACATAAAAAGATAACATCATAAGCACATCTGATCTTAGAATCAAGCATCAGTAACTGTTAAAGCCTCCTTTATGTGTATATGTTATGTATGTCACATCCAAACTCTAAAGCATGAAATCCCCTGAGAAAATAACATAATTCAAGTGCCATCTGTTCCTTTTTGCTGTATGTGCTGTCTTGCAAAGGAGCAGTAAGAAAAAAAAGTTGGTTATGGAGTTACTATTTAAAATAATTGAATCCTTGAGATGCTCAGTTTATGTACTGTTTTGGTTGGAAGGTAATTTATGTAATTTACTGGAAAACAGAAAGTCATAAAGATTGGATCACAATAATCAGAGAGATGCCTTTCCACCAAGATCTAATCAACAGCCTGATAAGCTTTAATGTGCTTCCAGTCTAGTAGACTCAAAGACTCATCAGTTGTTCTTTGTGAAATTATGGAAATCAGTTACCTCTTGATATTACAGTGTCATCTCTCTCTCCAGTTATATGTTAAATTAAAAACAGAATGTAATTCAATCTGCAGTTTTTGATTCTTTGAGGTGCTGTTGCATTTCTGTAAATACTACAGTAAGTCATGCTGGCTTAAGCACAGTGAAAGTGGCTTACTGTTGACAAAGTTGATTTTAGTAGTAAGTTTCGTAAAGCACCAGTGTAGCATTAGCATTTTTATATAATGCACAGTCTCATTATCTTTTAGGTAGAGTGTGCCAAGTGCATTTGCAGGTGGCTACTCACAGTTCATAGGTTGGTACTAGGCTATCGACACTAAGGCCTATACGAGCCTAGCCATAACAATTCCCTGGATATTTCTTCCCACAATATTTACTTCCCTGGACCCCTGTCTAGCAGGTCGACTGACGTGATCCCCAGGGTGAATTTCCTATCTCCCATCCAATCGTCAAGGTTCCTTTTGAAAAGGGCCAAGGAGGCGCTCTGCTTGACATGTATGGGCAGTCTATTCCAGAGTATGGGGGAGTCTGTGGGTCAGGAACCTATCCCTCCAGCATGTTTTGTTCATTGTGATGACAAGGTTTAGATCCCTGGAGCGTGTGGCTCTGAGGGATTGGGATTTCTTTAAGTGGAGCATGTCCAACAGCTCAGGGTTTGACATGGCCTTGTATGTTAAGCAAAGATCACCTCTGAGTAGAAGGTATGCCATAGAGTATAGCTGGAGTTTTTTAGACAGTCATCATAGGGCATCTGCTTTAGACCTGTGATTCTTTTAGTGAGGTATTTCTGCAGCCTTTCCAGCTGTTGCAGATGTCTTGTGAGGTACATACCAAATGGGGCGCTGTACTCTATAATGGGTCTAATGAGAGATGAGTACAGTGGGACAATTACCTCTTTTTTCTGGAAGAAAAGCCCTTAGTAATGAGGTGTGCCACATAGAAGGATTTCCTGACTGTTGTGGCAATGGGGTTGCATGTCATGTCACACTTGGCAGCTTCAGCTTCTCTACATTGTCCTAAGTAGCCCTGCAGCTGCTCTAGTTCACCGTAAGTAGTCCTGCCGCGGCTCTACATTGTCCTAAGTAGCTGGTAGTTGGTCTGCATTACTCATACTATACATTTACTTAGTGACTTTGCAATGTCCATTGTCACAGTTGCAATTTAACCTCAATTGCTTTTATTTAAGTTATTTAGTTAGGCATTGTGCCCTTTCCATCTAATCCTAATTTACCTCACTTATCGCACAGTAACTCTGTGTTAAGCAGTGTACCCCTCCGTAAGAAAGTCCACATACTGTAGTTACATTCCTCCACAATATACATGGATAACTTATCTTATTTAGCGATAGTTCTGTGTAATTTAAATTGGTTCCCTGAATCTGTGAAATAAACTGGAAGTTCATCTTGTTTGTTGACCTTCTGCCGCCAGCCTCATAGCTCTTGGTATCCTCAGGCAATGTACTATCTACCTAATGCAAGCATATAATGAACTCTTAACTCAGATACGCCTATTTGTGAGAGATGCAAGTATTTAAGAAATATGTAGGCCTCACTGTCATGAAGAGACATGGGCTATGAATAACACATTTTCTCCACACTGTACACCAACCCACATAATAATGTGTTACTCTGAGTTGTAAGAAATCCTTGCTAAAACCTCCTAGATTCATGAAGACTAGGTGAAAATCACCACATCACCTTCTGGCATACATTTAACAGACTCACTAAAAGTTAAGTCAACTTACAGGTTCACATGTAGTTACTAGTCATGTGGCCCAAATGACAGCTGAGAAGCTAAGCCCAGTTACCCAGTAGCTAAGTGACTTGCAAAAGGTTACACAGTAAGCAAATGAGTTGAGGGAATCAAACCTTGTATCACAGAAAGCACTTTCTTAACAGATCATAGCTTTAATCCTCTGTGCTAACTGATGGACAAATCCAATAAACTGAACAACACTACAGGTAAAAATGTTTTAGTGATCAATAGTGACTGTATAGTCAGGTACACTGATTCGTCACTCACCGGGCTGGACAAAGGCACAGTGATGGTGAGGTGTGTTTTAGGTGCCAGGAACTCTAATATTTCTAGGGCCCTTAAGGCTGTTTTAACTAGCAGATATAACTATCCATATGAGGGAGTGGATAACCTGGGAAGTAAAATCTTGACAGGTATGCAAAGAGTCATGTCAGAACTCTACATGCATAGGTTCATAGTTAAGTAATAGGTCGCCAGTCTGCAGACCATTATGAACCTAGCCAAAAGTCATATTCAAAAGTTCCCTCCAACTTCAAAGAGTGCAAGACCAGATGGACTGGGGCAGAATTTGAAGCCACCCTTTCAAGTTATCTTGGTTTAACTTGAAGGTAGCATTGGTGCTACTCTGCTTCACATGTAGTGGACTTATGTATTGGAGTTAAGGGATACATTGGGATATGAGTCTATCACGCCAACATGTCTTATTTATATGTCAATGAAGGTTTAGTTCCTTTAACAAGGTATTTGAGGTACCAGTTGTTCTGCAAAGGCATAGTAGACCAATGAGGGTTGGATCTCTCATGGCTTGAAAGGCTGAACACAGATCTCCATGGAGGAATCTATAAGAGATTGAATACAATGAGATTTTTGAGGCCACGGATCATTTTAGTTATGACTCTCTGAGGTGTGTCAAGTGATACGTTTAGAGAAATAGATTCCAAAAGGTGTATGGTATTCAATAATGGGTCTGATGAGATATGAGTAAAGGAGAATTAATACTTCTCTGGATTTAGAGGAGATGCCTTGGGCAAATAGATAACCAAATAGAATGATTTTTGAACTAGTCTGGAGATGTGATGGTCAAACAGTAAGGCATTATCAAAAAGACTCCCCAGTTCCTTTTTGACAGGGTCTGATTGCAGGGGTGTGACACTCTACAGTATATAAAATGCTTTGTTTGCCATAAATATAGGCAAGACTCTGGTCATGAATGAAATGTTTCCTTCTCTGACTCCAAGAATGATACCTAGGTACAAAGAAAAGAAAGTAGATTCAACAGTTGGCTAAATAGTTTCTGTCATTCCAGGGCAATCTAGTATGAGTCAGAGTTTGACTGACTGCAAAGGACATCTTTTATTTCTGCATGGGACACTACCAGTAAGCAGCCAAGCCCCATTCTCTCAAGTGCAGGAAGTCATTTCCACTGGGTCAGCTCCTGAGCACCTGCAACAATCCATTTCTCCTAGGAGAGGAAAGCAGACTATGCCTATTCACTCCTCTCTCTCCCTGTCTGGCTCCTACAGTGCCAGGGTCGCTGTTCAAACCATGGTTACATGGGTTAGAGTAGGGGCTCCATCCCTTTGTACCACAGACTTAGGCCTTAGATTGTTTTAGTTGTGTAGAACTTCCTGCAAAGAGTCAGTTTGGTTCTGACTTCATTAATTAGGATTGTCAGCAGTGAGAGGAAGAAAAGTTGAACCTTTATATTTTCCTGACTTTAAAATATTTTATTTTGCCTTCAGAATATTTTTAAATATTTAGTATGGCTAAGATTATTTTCTCTTCATTAGCACTTCTAAGAAGAAATTGATAATTTAAACAATGCACCTTGACATTGTTTTGAAGGGTGCGACAAATTTTCTTAACACTAACATTTTGTCTTAATAGAATAACAACCTTACAATGATGGAACTTGGCTGTTGAAAGAAGGAACCTGAAGGTGAATGCAAAGATCCATGTGCTGTCTCTCCATTGAAGTAAATCGCATGTGCTGTCTCTCCACTGAAGTAAGTCGAGAGTTGCAGTTATCAATCTTGTAAGGAAAGAAGTAAAACCTAAACTGTTTGTCTTCTTTTAATCTGTTCATTCATTTATTTCTCCCTGCATCTAACTCTTGTGGCTCCTTTTGTGCAAAATATCATAGAATAGTATGATTTCTCCTGTGCATCTATGTATCTCTTCTAACTCAGTTCATAACTATGGAAATTAAATGTTTTAGATTTTATGTAACTATGGAGATTTTCTCCCTGGGCGTCTGCTGAAAAGGGGCATTTTTTGTCCCGGTTAGACATTTCCAAGTAAAAAAATGTCAAATAAATAAATAAGTAAGTAAGTAATTAAATAAATATTACTTCTGCAAGACCTGTTTTTGTCATCCAGTTTTTAAATTAATAATTGAGTTAGCTTAATGTGAAACTCAACATGGAGTTAAGTTTATTGGGCCCTAATATCAACGTTATAAAGTATTGCTTCAATTTCTGTTAATTGTGATTAATAATGAGTAAAAATGAACTCAACTGATTCATGCTATTGGTTTGATTACATTTTTATTGTGTTAAATGCTGACGTGAGGTCTTGAATGAACTACAGTATAATATCCGATTCATTTTTTAGAAATGTCACCTTGCTGTGTTTGCAGTGTTATCTTCTAAAAGTCAGTTTAAGGTTCGTCTGATTCAGCTTAAGCATTCTTTTGAAGCATGTCAGATCTGTTTTATGTGTCAATCCTCTGTGGCTTTGCTGTGAATTCATCATCATCTTAATATTTGGACATATATAGGTGTAGATCAGGTTTACTATCATAATTACAAAAATAAAAAAAAAGTGTACTTATTAGCGAAGTGTTTTGCCAAAAGTATACAATTCTGAACGTTCCCAATGTCGGAAAACCGCTGTTAATATCGAAAATGTCATTCACAACATTTTCAACACTTAACAGCAATCCCACCCTTCCCTTAACTCCCTAACTAGCTAGCCTAAAATCATGTTTATGCAGGGGGACAAGCCTCCCTGCACCCCCCACACCCCCTAACTTAATATTCCAACTCTGAGATCACACTACAGTGAGGAAAGGGATGTATTTCCCTAACCGCACTGTACCGCGATCCCTTTACATGAGCGAACGTTATAATTGCAAATGCACAGTCCATTCGCAATTATACCGTTCGCTCACATAACCTGCCGAAATATGAAGTATTTGAACATCTGTTGTTCGAATACTTCATAGCCGAGCAATTGCACGGCAAAATTGGATGTAGGTATAGATCATCATGTTCAGACTGAAACAGTTGACAAATCACAAAACCATTGATCCTGTAAACAAAGGCTGAAGAAGTTCAGTGTGTTGGTCAGAGTTTTAAAGTAATTTTCAGCTTGTAGATGATCCTGACCTATTTGAGACACCTACATAATTTGGATCTCTGCTATTTCCCTGTCACGGTATATGTCTGTGACACTTCCGTACTTCGTGACCTTGTAGGGAGCCCAGCAGGAAGTTAAAGAATTTCCAGAAGAAGGTTTGCTTCTTCTCCTGTCTTTAAATAATTTTTCTCCTTCTCTGTTTGATAAGATCATCATGACTGAGAGGACTGGCCATCCTTCATTCAAACTGACAGGTTAGGTTGTTCTGAAATTCACCTCTTAAAAATATTTTCATCAACATCAACTATGCCTGCAGAATTTTTGAGCTGCAGTTCCTTATCTGTTGGATAGTCAGTCTGTCTTTTACAAGGATTGGTTGACCATTAGGATTAACCCACATTTTGTCCCAAAAGCAGTCCCACATATTTTGCCCCAAAAGCAGTGCCAAAGCTTTCATTGAAGCAGTCCACTCATCTTCTTTCTTTCATTTGTAGGGACAGAAACATTGCAAAAGGGCTGCTTTTAAGTTGGACATGCAACTCGCACTTATGTAGATGGAACACCATGATGCTTTGCTGGGTATAGCAGCAGCTGCAGTAGCACAACAGTATATGTTTGTAGCTGCAACTGCAGCCAGTGCAGACAGTGTCACACATGGCTGTGTACACCAATGGATATGGTAATGGCAGTGACTTATATAGCACCACCTGACAGACCAGCAGATAATTGCTTCTGAGCCCAGAAAGATGTACTACTGAGCATAGTCAAGGTGTGTTACCCCTGAGCAGAACTGAGAGTCATGTGCATCATGCCCATTCCTGTGGAATAAATGTATACATAGCACTGGCCATCGTAGATACAGGGACCTTTCACTGACCTACAGAGGACACGTTAGGTATCTTGCAGGCCTTTGCCTTGCAGATAATTAACCCATTCCCCTGCATCATGTTACTATATGTAGAGGAGCATATCTGATTCCCTAGGAAAGCAGAGGAAAGAAAATATGCTATGTATGCATTCTATAAGACTGCATAATTCCCTGAAGTCATGGGAACCACAGATTCGACCTTTAACACTTTTAAGGTTGTTGCTGGTCCTGAGAGGCAGAGATATGCAAATAAGAAGGTCTTCCACTTCCCAAACTGTCAGAGAGTTTGTAATGTCATGGGCATTATTTACAATAGTCCAGCAATTCTGGCAAGGTTAGTGGGCACACACACACATAGTAAACAGATGGCCATAGGCACAGGTAGCTTACATGCTAGGACATGTGAACTATAACGCTGTATGGTGATGGTTTGTGTGCTCTTGAATCATGAATGGTGACACCCATTCACAACCCACAGACAGTGACAGGCACTGGCAGACAGGTGGCACTCCTGTCCCTCATGGATAGGGGCAATGTGTAAATGTCATAAACATATGTCGTAAACATATTCTTGTTTGTCGTATCTGTGGGTTATTCATATGCAGAATGTAAGAGCTAAAACCTTCCATGGGAATATAAAGATAGGCTTCTGAAGATTCTCAGAGATCAATACAAGTAAGTACCTATGAACCTAGCAACCTATTCCATGCAACATGGACTACTTGGAAACAAGGAATATTGTGGAACAAGTCTTTGGACTGCCAAAGGGCATGTGTCATGTTGCAGCCTGGAAGTACATAGCAAAATGTTTGTAGCGTGCACCGTGCTACACAGCATAACCCTGCATAAACAGACATTGCATGCCAAAAATACTTTGCCAAGTCAGGCCACAAGTGATGCAGCAGTAGTAACAGAGCAGGGAAGAGATGCAAGGGAAGACAGTGGGGGAGCAAGGCCAAGGCAACAAATGTTGCAGCATATTGCAACTGGCAGAACAGTGACATGTGGTAAACAGTTGTGGGCTATGACATAGACAATACAAAATAATGTGATGTATGCTGTAGTAGAATGTGCAGGGCAGTGCTTGGTCTGGCCATCTTGGGCATCATTTGTCAAACCCACAGAGGATAGGGACACAGTCATTATCACTTGCACAAGTGAGGGAACACATTAACAGTTAAGTGCAACACTACAGTATTGGGGTGCATTCACGAGAGATGAATGTGAAAACTGGAGATTGTTGAATGTAAGTGATCATGTCCTCAGGTGACAGATTTTGGATGGATGTCTTTACAGGACTGCTAGAAGCATGTAGAGTGCAGGCTGTTTATGTTAGGGATGGATTAATCCCCAGGCAGGGATTGGGTCAAACTGTGGAACATTCAGGAAAATGTTGGTGACATTCCAGGAGTGGAACCTGAGGAATGCCTCTGACCAAGACTGGGCTGACATAGTCATTTGCATGTATCCCATGGGCCTCCACTGCAGGATGTTTAATGTTTTACACAGAGAAGACTCTCTTGGCAGGGTCTTTTTGCAGTTTTTTATTCAATCCCTCTGTTAAGAGTTTTCTTTAAAAGCATGGTGCATTTGAGATCTCTAAAAAGACAGATGTTTTCCAAAAATGCCTTAAACAAACATGCCATGGATCAACCCCCGAACCCCCATGTGAGGGATACCCCTACCTCCTGAACTTATATATCTATCTATATATATATAATATATATAATATATATATATAATATATATATATATATATATATATACATATATATATGTATATATATATATATATATATATATATATATATATATATATATATATATATATATATATATATATATATATGTATATATATATATATATATATATATATATGTGTATATATATATATATATATATATATATATATACATACTAATTCTGGGGTACAGTGGAAAAAACGGCAAACTCCATTGTTGCCGAATGTATTTTTTGAAAACTTACTTTAGTCATTTTACATTCACCAAAGCTACCTTTGGTATACTGATGTGCTCCCTTGCTTTAATGGCACTAAAAGTTTATGCTGGAAACGTTAACTTTTTACCTCCTTTTCACCAGCAGATTCTGCAAACTTGAAATACCTTTCCTGAAAATTACTTTTCAATCATGTCAAAGAGACAAATTTCTGAATTGTAAGCATTAATATGTAAACTTGATTACACATTTTTCCAGAATGACAGGATGTCCCTGAAGACCAACTTTTCTTTTATGCCACAAGGAGTGATTCGTTTACTGCAGTTGCCAGTGTTCTATCCAGGCAAAGAACACCAGATGTTCTTCGTGTTTCACTGCTGCAGTCATCACCTGTGGGTTATCCCTGCTGTACTAGCCCTTGGCCAGAGTCAGTGTTTTTCTGTGTCAGCTGCTGTCTCTTGCTGGCTGACGTCAGGTCATCAGTGCTATAAAGGAAGGCAGCCGACATCTTTACATCAGTCTTTCTTGCTGTGGAGCCCATAGCAGAAGCAGTTCACAAGTGTGCTGATTGGTCGTTACTAGAGTTCGAATTTCAGCTGAAAACGTCTAAAGCTAAGTACCCATTGGGGATCCCTTTTTCTTGCACTAACCGATGTCCGAAAAAGTTAACAATTGTCTCACCTGTGGAAAGCAAGTACCACACCGAAACTTCCATTCTTACTGCATCACTTGTTTAGGCCCAGACCATGACGTCCCCCATTGCCGGTTGTGTGCCCTCTTTAATGCGAGAACCAATTGTTATAGAGCTCTTTTTGTAGCCAGGTATTTTTGTCTTCCGTATTTGTTCTCAGAAATGGTGTCCATGAGCCAACAACCCATAGACTTTCCAAAAAAGTAAGGATAAAGAGAGACAGACCACACAAGGCCAAGCCTTCCGATGACTCCACCGCTAAACAGGTCACCAGTTCTTTGTAATTCAGTGAGGTGCCTTCACAACCCCTGAGGCCCGATTCGATACCTTCGCAGGCCTCTACTGAGACCCTTTTGGAGTCTGGTATGCCGCATAAATCTTCTTCCTTTTCTGTGGCTTTGGTCATCTCTGCCTCGGTTGGGTCCAGAGCCGCGACACAGGCACCAGCTTCCGAGGAGGTGTTTCACACTACCGAATCTAGACTAAAACTGACGTCTTTTGCTCCAACTACCATTTCTCTCAGACCGATGGATACTCTTAGGGTTAGAGACAGGGCCACTCCTAAGAAAATTTCCTCCAGCCACCATTTTACCCCTCCTCCACCACCCCAAGCTCAAATGTTTAAAATGGCAGAGGATCTTATCATCCTTATCAGGGGTAGTCAGGCCGCACCTTCTAAAAGGAAAAGAGACCCTTCCCCAGAAATACTAACAGAACAGGATTCTGAGGAATCTGATTATTCAGATTTTGAAGAGGAACAACAACCTCTTACTGCTTATGAGGATTCAGATGCAGAGGAATCCATTCCTTCTGTCTCCACACCAGAAGATCTTTCCTTTGGGGAAACCCTTCACACCCTCGTGGAACATTTCCACTGGGAATCCCAGGACTTCCCTCAGTCTAAGAAAAGACTAAGAGAGTTTCTAGACCTGCTCCAGCACAGACCCTTGGCCATCCCCTTGTCTTAGAGGTGGTTGATGATGTCTTCCATGAATCCAACTTAACTCCTGATGCCCTCCCGCCTGCTCCCAGAAAACCTAACAGGTACTACAGAGTACCAGACTCTCACAAATACCTGTACAGAAATCCTGCTGCAGACCCGGAGGTTATTACACAGGGACCCAAAGAAGCTAAGGCTAGAACTCTCCTTCTGACAAGGACTCCAGAGCTCTGGACAGATGGGGTAAAAAAGTATACACCTCTGCAACCTTAGCTATCAGTGCACTCAACTGTCAGATCCACATGTTAAAATATCAACAACACACTTTGGAACTATTAAAATAAAAGATTTCCACCTTTTCTGACTATGTCAATTTGAAAGAGCTAGCAGATTTACTGCACTGTACTTGTCAAGTGGCAAAAACACTCTTTACACTGCGGATATTATGTCCTAGAAGTCTCAAGCAGGGCAGCAGTGTCAGGATCTGTCAGGATCTGTCATTAGAAGACATGGATGGTTGAAGGAACAACCTCTCCCTGATCATGTCAAATCTAAATTACTTGATGCACCATTGGATAAGGACCGCTTGTTTGGAGAAAAAGCAGAAGAGGTGCTTAAAAAGATGGAAGAGAAAGCAAAATTTATACAAACAGTAAAATATTTTCTTCAGGTACAACCTCCTAGGTTCAGCAGGAATTTTCCTTCTAAACATTGGTCCTTTCCCACACATAGCAGACAGGGGCAAGGAAAGCCCCGTAGGGACAGACAACCAAGACTCCTTTCCCAGGGACAGCACAGAACCAAACAGTGGACTGTTTCTGCAACAAAGGAAGGGAGTTCTAAGCCATCCCAGTGTGGCAAAAACTCCCAGTGACTCCCTCTCCCCCCTCTGTCCTCTTTTCACTCACCAAAAACTAGGAGGATGGCTCTCCCTCTGCAAAGAGAAGTGGCTTTCTGTAACAAAGGACTAACGGATCTTAAAGATCATTTCTCAGGGATAGCAATTCTCCTTCTACGAACTCCCAATTCCAAGAGGTACCCAGACCTACCTCTGGGCAGAGGCATTGAAACAAGTCCAAACTCTCATTTTTATTTTATTATTTATTTTATTTTATTTTACATTTGTTGACTGGGCTAGTCTAACTGGATACATGTCCATTTTCAGTAGAGGCCCAGGGAGATACGTTCCAAGACAGAACAATGAAAAACAACAACATAACAAATAGGTAAACAAAAAATCATATTTACAACGTATATTACAGGTTAACACAGTAATTTCATCAGTGCTAAGTGCAGGCATAATATAGCATACTGGTACACTATGTGGTGTTCTAGAGGGAGATAGTATTGTGGTCAATAAGGAAGGAATGATAGTTTATGAGTAGAAAGGGTAGGTAGAGCAAAGTATGAAGAGACACATAACTGGTCAGGGTTAGTACAGGGGCATAAGCATTGTGTTCTGAGGAACACTTTCATTTTGTTTTTGAAGAGTGATAGCGAGGGAAGTGAGGAAAGTTCATTAGGGAAGATATTCCAGGCTTTTCCAACAGTATTAGAGAAGAGGGAGTCACCAGCCTTGTTGCTTGGTTTAGAGATAAGTACTAGAAGTTTGTGAGAAGACCTTAATGATTTCAGATTTTTGTAGGGGGTGATGAGTGTGGATAGAATAGGAGTTTTGGAAGGTTTGTAAAGAGTGTTGTGGGCTATAGATAGTTGATGGAATTTAATCATGTTTTGTAGTTCCAGCCATCCCAGCTGCTTTAAATTAATGCAATGGTGGGTTCTAAATGGGTTGCCTGTAGCAAATCTGGCAATGTTATTGTAGGTCATTTCCAGTTTGTTAAGGTTATTTTTAGATAGCTTAGTAAAAAGGAGGGTTTTGACAAAGAGGAGGTCCTTGAGGAGATTTTCTTTGCACTCTGCCTGAATGAGGCAGCTGTCCAAGTAAGGGTAAATTTGTATATTTTTCTGTCTGCAAAACGCTCATATCCCAAGGCGCAGTAGAACCTCTCCCCTCAGATCAAGCAGGCAAAAGATTTTATTCCAGACTATTCCTTGTTCCCAGAAAAGAGGGCACTTGGTGCCCCATCCTGGATCTTTCCATTCTGAACACCTTCCTGGTGGTCCCCAAATTCAAAATGCTAACTTTGCAGCAACTGCTGTCTATGCTGACAAGTCTAGTTACCCTAGATCTAAAAGATTCCTACCTCCACATCCCTATAAGGGAATCCTGCAGGAAATTCCTTCACTTCAGAGCAGGCTCACAACACTTTCAGTTCTCTACACTACCCTTTGGCTTATCTACTGCTCCCAGGGTATTCATCAAATGCTTAGCCCTGGCCATAGCCTTTTGCAGACAGAAAAATATACAAATTTACCCTTAGTTGGACAACTGCCTCATTCAGGCAGAGTGCAAAGAAAAGCTCCTCAAGGATCTCCTCTTTGTCAAAACCCTCCTAACATCCTTAGGGTACACCATCAATGAGAAGAAATCAAAGCAAACTCCCTCCAGGGAGATCATTTTCATGGGAGCTCTGCTGGCTACAGCATCCCAAATGGTCATCCTGTCCCCAGAGAAACAGAGCTTCCTGCCTTTCTATTTTACACAGCTGGATTCCAAAAGTCACCTCACTGTGAGGAGGTTCCTGCAAGCCTTGGGGTACATGGTATCCTGCATCCTTCTAATTCCTCTGACCAGGCTTCACATAAGAAAACTTCAACGGTACCTAAAGAACCTTTGGTGTCAGCACTCTCAGCCTGTAGAGACCACTCTACCTCTGATCCCCTGAATAAGGGCCAAGTTTCTCTGATGTGCAGGGGTCAGTGGCCAGAACAAGGGTCTTGACTTCACCCTCCACCCAACCGGGCAAACGATTACCACCGATGCCTCAGACATAGATTGGGGCACTCACCTAGAAGGCAGGTGCACCCATGGTCTTTGGGATGCCCAGCACCTTCCCTTACACATCAACCAGAAGGAAATTATGGCAGTACAAAAGGCTCTGACATCCTTCAAACCCCATCTTAAGCCAGGGGTTCTCCTTATCAAAACAGACAACACCACAGTAATGTGGTACATCAACAAACAGGGAGGGACTTGATCTTACCCTCTCTGCAGGCTAGCCATGAACTTGTGGCTGACAGCCTCTTCCATGGGACTACATCTGATAGCACAGTACCTACCAGGGATCAACATCACCCTGGCAGACCACTTAAACAGAAACCTTCTGGACCCCCACTAATGGCAGCTCCACAGAAAAGTCTTTTTGCAAATCACTCAGGCATGGGGGGAGGGGGACTCCGGAGGTGGATCTCTTTGCTTCGCATCCCAGCCATTAGCTCAAAAAATTCTGTACCAGGGAGTACCACCTAGCCTGGAAGATGGGTGCCTTGACCCTCCCCTGGAACACCCTTTTTGTGTACACATTTCCTCTTCTTCCTCTTATCCCCAAGGTTCTGATCAAAGTAAGAGAGGAGAGGCAAAGGCCATCCTCATTGCTCCAGATTGACCCAGGCAACATCGGTACCCCTTACTGCGCAGCCTGATCTTACAGCCTTCCAGGCAGCTTCCCCTGATCTCAGACCTCTTAACTCGGGGGGGGGGTGCACCCAGACCTGCAGGCTCTCAAACTATCAGTATAGCTTATATGCTAAAGGCAAACAAGGAGTCCCTGTTAAGCAAACAGGTCCTAGACATCATCACAGAGGCCAGAAGTTCCAGCACCAGAAAATCCTGTGCAGGAAAATGGAAACGATTCTGGTCCTGGAGCCAGTCCAGAGGGATCATTACCTCACAACCTTCCATCCCTCTTATCCTGGACTACCTAGTGGAGCTACTTAATAGTGGCCTCTCCTTCTCATCTATTAAAATCCACGCCTCAGCCATTTTAGCTCATTTTGATACAGGACAGCCCCTGTTTTCCCATCCTTTGATTAAGCAATTCCTCAGAGGGGCTTCTAATATCAGACCTCCCAGAAGGCCACCCACTCCAGCCTGGAACCTGAATTTTGTTTTGAAATACGTACTTTGCCTCCCTTCAAACGCGACTGCTTTTCGCCTAGCTATCCCTTCAGCCAGAAGGGTTTCAGAGCTACAGGCGCTGATGGCCATTTAGCCCTTCATCATCTTCCATGCAGACAGGCTCTCCCTGAGGACCATTCCCTCCTTTATGCCCAAGGTGGTATCTGATGCAGCTCTCAACCAGGCCATACATCTACCCACCTTCTTTCCTAACCCTCAAAACAAGGGGGAAAAATTATGCACTCACTTGATGTACACAGACAGCTCAGGTCCTATCTGGATCATACTAAACCCTTCAGGAAAATGGTCTAACTTCTTGTCAGCTTTGCCCCATGGGCGCAGGGGAAGTCCATTTCCAAACAGACCATTTCCAAATGGATATCACACTGCATCCATTTCTGCTACAGTTTGCATGGGACCCCCCCCCCCCAGGTCTATTTGAACCCATTCCACTAGGGCAGCCTCCACTTTCACAGCATTACTTGGAGAAGTTCCCACCAAGGACATCCTGGAAGCCAGCACCTGGAATTCTGTCTATACCTTTATCAAGCATTACCACCTACCTCTATTTTCTAAGGCTAGGGCAGGGTTTGTCTCTGCAGTTCTGCAGGGCATGCTGACCCATTCCTAGGTCTCTTACTAAGCCTATCACCCCTCTTCTCAGCTTTGGGAATCCTCCCACAGGTGATGACTGCAACAGTGAAACACTTAGAGCATAGTACAGTTGTGTACACTTACCATAAATGTAGATGTTCGACTGTATTCACTGTTGCAGTCCTGGTTTCCTACCCTCTTTCCCCCTTATATCTTCTTTCTTTAGGGAGACATAAGTTTCTAACAGTGGCTTTTAGCCACCAGGACCACTTCACCTTGTTTACTTGGGCCTCTAACTGGTTAGGGCAAAATAAACTGATGTAATGAAGTTGGCTGCCTTCCATTATACCACTGATGACCTGACGTCAGCCAACAAGCAACAGCAGCTGGCACAGAAAAACATTGACTCTGGTATTTGGGCCGGCCGAGGGTTACTACAGCAGGGATAACGCATAGGTGATGACTGCAACAGTGAATACATTCGAACATCTACATTTATAGTAAGTGTACACAACTGTACTTTACATCCCTTAGAATTTCATAGAAAGCTGAGGTATTATACTATGATGACTCACCCTTTCAGAAAAAATGAAATAAATCAAATTTTGTGTCTTTTAGAGAAGGAAGATAAATTCTGCTTAGAAAATTGGCTACTTACACAATAAATGCTGACTGGACACTCAGCATTCTAAAACAGGGATGTAACGTACAAGGAAAGTGTGGAAAAATGTGTGCCTGTTCACAGCTTGTATTGTCTTATTAAAAAAGGGGAGAACTGAGCAGAAAATGTAAGTAGAAGAGAGAAGCTGTGTTTTGCATGTTTTATTCATGTTGGCTCTGCTTTACTCATTTTTTATAGTAGATACTAGTGTGCAGAAAGTCAGCACTCCTAGAAGTGAGTGCAGCAACAGCAGTTACCAGTACCAACCGTTGTGAGGCAGATGAACACAACGACTCCACAACTGCTGTGAAGTTTGCATGCCAGTCTATTTCACAGCAGCCAAACTGTTGCTGATTTATATATTAATTCATTCATTTATCAAAGTCAAACATCTGAGATGTACTCAGTCAATAAAGTGGCTACATCTGTGTGTGTGTGTGTGTGTGTGTGTGTGTGTGTGTGTGTGTGTGTGTGTGTGTGTGTGTGTGTGTGTGTGTGTGTGAGTGCACATATGCTGGAGAGAAGTTGTAATGGCTTGCAATGTATGCAGCTGACAACAACAAACTAAAGTGTATTGCTGTGGCTATTTATGTATTTATTCATTCACTTATTTGATTGCTGTCAAACATCTGAGGTGCATGCAGTCAAAGGGGGCAGCATTTGGTGGGCACGTGTGTGTGTGTGTGTATTTGTGTTTGTTTCTGTGTATATGTTTGTTAGTCTGTGTGTTTCTGTTCCTGCATCTGTGTGCCTTTGCCTTTGCATCTTTGTGTATGTGCACGTGTATGTGTGTGTGTGTGTGTGTGTGTGTGTGTGTGTGTGTGTGTGTGTGTGTGTGTGTGTGTGTGTGTTTATATCTTGATAAATATTTTTTCATCATTTGGAAGTAAAATACTTTCCTTAAACAGTTACATATTCTACATAAACTTAGTTGGAGGAACTGTTTTACAGAGACTGCCAATGCTCTGGAATAGACTTCCCATACATGTCAAGCAGAGCACCTCACTAGCCCTCTTCAAGAGAAATCTTGATGAGTGGATGGGAAATAGAAAGTTCACTCCGGGGATCACTCCAGTGGCTCTACTTGATAGAGGCAGTGGGAACTAAACAACAGGTGGCACAATGGCAGGGCACTTCTTTGGGCTAGGCTTGTAAAGGCCCCAGGGCCATTAGCCTAGTACACACATATGAACCTAAAAGTATTATATATGTAAAATGTGTGTATGTATTAAGCCTTCAAGGGAGTTATATATTTTATAAAATTTGGATTTTTTTATCACATTATGTTACCCTGTGCAAAAGGCCCTTAAAGTCAATATAATAAATATGGCTCAGCATATCAGTAAGATTGTGAGGAGGCATTCTTCACTGGGTGCGTGTTATCTCATTCACTCCCCTCTGCCTCTCAACTGAGTGTTACTGCTCTTTCCATCCAACAGCTGTAGGGCAATTATCTTGTTATTTATTTTTTTTATTTATTTGCAGTTTGTTAACCGGGATAGTCCACTGGCCCAGAGTGAGCCCTTTTTCAATGAAGGCCCAGGGAGAAAAGCTCAGTGTGACTACATATACAAAGCTACAGACAAAAACAATTACAAAACAATTTTTAAAACAATACAATGTGCAATTGCTTACAAAATTTACAGAGTATTATGACTGTAAAAAACATTGGAGTTAATACAAACAATGTTGTTTCAGATAAAAACAATGGTTTGTATAGGTTGTCAGAGTTATAGGAAAAAAGAAATAGGAGATAAAAGAGTTGGGAGAAAGTGAGAAAGGGTAGGGTGAGTTAGAGTGAGGAGGAGAGTAAGAGGAGGAATACAAGATGAAGGAGGAGTGGAAACTAGAAGGTGTGGTGTATAGATTAGGAGAGGTGTGAGCAGGAGCATTCCCATTTGGAAGAGAGGTAAGAGTGAAGCAAGCTTTTGAAGGTAAAGGGGGATTGTGTAGTTGTTAATTAAGATTATTTCATATTTCTGCTTTTTATGTGTCTTTCAGATTATGCTTACTCAGGGTAAGCATTTGAAATGTCAGGACCTGCTAGAGTGAGTCCAAAAACCTGGAGACTGAATGGCCAAAAAATTGGACTTGGGTATACTAGGTATAGAAGTTTTAAGGAGAAGACCAATATTTCACATTCACTCTTCTTCGGATCTTTGGTCTTTTTTTTCGGCTTTATGGCACTCAGCATTTCAAATACTGATGTTTCAGTAGGGAGCCCTTACTCAGTGTGTAGGAGATTAACCTCAGTGTGCAGGGACTGAGGGTACCTTTTTAGCTTGGTGTGTAACAGATCAATATGTCCTACGTCCAGATACGAGAGTTTAAGGAAATTCTGAAATAACCTAAACTGAATTTCACTGCACATCCCTTCTCAGAATAACTGGTATGAGTCTGTGGGCCAGATTCATGAAGGCTTGCACGGAGTCTAAGACTAGAGTAAGACTCTATGCAGCCAACATGTCTGCCGAGCGATGCAAATGAGGTAAATTTGCGATCCAGGAAACCCTAACCTGTCCGAGTAAGAGTAGTGTTATTTGCAGAAATGTACTCAGTTGTCAACTGAGTACCGTTCTGCAAATAGCAAAACGGAGCCATGACAGCTCCAAATAAAGGATGCATCCAGTTGAGGAACCATGCCAATGGCCAAATATACGGCCATTGGCATTTTTTTCCATTGCAAAATAAAAAAAAAATATTTTTTTACCACAATCTCTGATGTTTAAGCGTAGCGCAACGCCGCACAAACATGCTGTGCTCTAAAAACCAGAAAACCAAAAAATAAAAGGCACAAATAGGGAATTTATTCAAAATATTAATTTGCCATGCAAGTGAATGGCAGGCTGAGGACAACATGGCTACTGAGTAGAGGTTGCTAAGGGGGTTAAGCTCAGTCTGAGAGATGTAACTAAGCACTAGTAGGCAATCCTATGCAAATGAGAATAAGGATAGTGAATCCCAATATTTCCTGCTATGTGAACCATGTCCCTAGAGTGCAAGAGTAGGAAAAGGGGAGTAACAGAGTAGGAGATGGGTGACATCATGAGGGGGTATGTATGAAAAAGACTGTAAGCTTATTGAAGCAGAGTGGCATGTGGTTGCTGTGAGTTAGTCAGGAATAAAGAGGTGTGTCTACAGTTGTCTAAACTGAAATCAAGAAATTGAATGTGTATGCCATGGCTATCACTAAAGTTTCTTGCAAAGCTGCTTACACTGTGTGCGCACGTGTAAACCTGTCTAAGCCTGTGTGCACGGGTGTGTGCCCGTGTAAGCCTGTGTAAGGCTGTTTAAGCTAGTATACACGAATGTGCAGCCGCCTTAGCCCGTGTAAGCCTGTGTGCGCACGTGTGAGCATGTTTGCGCGGCGCCCCTGTGGAAACAGAAATGGGAAAAGGAAGGAAAGGAAGTAGTAGGAAGTTAACCAAGGAGAACTAGCAGAGCTGCCAGGTGAAATCAATCAAAATTAGCCAATTACACAGGCAGTACACTAGCCCAGCCCAGCACCTAAAACTCTGCAAACAACATTCCCCCATGTTTTTCTCAGAAACACTGCAACACTGCAGTCAACAAAGAGAAGTGAAAACTTAAAAAGCTTAAACTGAGACATAAAAATGTTAGGGGCTGCCATTGCTGTTATAAGGCAACATGTGCAAGATGCTGAGGGTGGTGCCATTGCGATTGCTGCTGAGCAACCCACAGTGAGGAGACGGAGAAGAGTGTACAGACCCAGGGTAACCTACCAGGGGCTACATGAGCAGGAGATAGTGGAGCACTATGTAGTGGACAGAGAGCTCCTGCAGCAAATTGTTGAGCTGTGCAGGCCACGCCTCACACACAGAACCAACAGAGGGGAACCCATCCCAGTGGAAACCAAGGTATGTGTTGGCCTAAGAATACTAGCAACAGGTATCTTCCAGAGACCAACTGGTGATATGATGGGGATTTCACAGGCATCAGCATCAAGGGTACTGCACCAGTTCCTGAATGCCATGTCAGCACATGTCTGTGATCATGTATATTTCCCCAATTCCCATGAGGTATTGGCCAGCAATATGCGTCTCTTCCAGCAAATAGCGGAATACCCTGAGGTAGTGGGTGCAATTGACTGCATGCACATACACATCATAGCACCAGCTGGTGAGCAGGGTAGGGCCTATATCAACCGCAAGGGCTTCCACTCCATCAACTGCCAGGTTGTGTGTGATGCCCAGGGCATAATACTGAATGTGTGTGCTGGCTGCCCTGGAAGTTACCACAATTCCCATATCTGGCATCTGTTGCAGCTGTACCAGACATTTGCAAATGGGGACATCCCTGACGGTCACCTAGTGGGGGATGCTGGATACGCACTGGAGCCATGGCTGATGACACCCATCAGAAATGCACACACACCTGAACAAGAACTCCATAATGAGGCACATGCACAAACATGAAATGTAATTGAGCATGTGTTTGGGATGCTCAAGTCACGGTTCCGGTGCCTGGACACATCTGGTGGAGCCTTGCAGTACTCACCAACTACATGTACCCAAATTGTCATGGTATGTGCCATGCTACACAGTCTGATCCTGCGAAAACAGCTGCAGCAGGTACAGCATGGGGCAGGGCCAAACAGCCCCCCACCATTGCCAAGGCCTGCACAGGCATAGTGTGACTCAGAGGAGGAACAACCTGAGCCTGCCCCAGTAGGCAGAAGGAGGTGTAACCAGTATGCATTGTCCTTGGCAAAGAGGCAACGCATAGCACATACACTGGCTCAGTAGGAACCCTGGAAATTATACCTCTCACTGACTCACACATAAAATAAAAGGGATGACCAACTTGACACTACCTGTTTCCAAATATGTATAGGGAGTGTAGTATGTGCATCCGACATAGGCAGCCCTGCAGCACCACCTAAGGCATGATTGCCATGTTTTACGCAATGTAAAGCAGTGCTAAGCAGCTTTTACCAATATGTGGTATATGTAAACAAAATTGCTCGTGCAATGTTGGCCAAGGTCGGCCAAAGCTGAGCAAAGTCAGTTAAACATGCTCTGGTCTGGCCAGCATGAAAATAAAAAGTAGTGACAGGGCTTGAACCCAGGATACTGTGCACTATAGTCACAGTCTGAACCACTAAGCCATGATAGCATTACAGTGGTACAGACAAAGCAGGACAGTTGTACACTAATGCAAACACAAAGCAATGCTGTATCATGCCCCTAATGAGGCAAATGGGTAACCTCACCCACATGCCTATGCAAACAGAGAACATCAGGCCAGGCATTGTGATGTGGGTTGTGTAGGCTATGAAGTCGCAAGCTAATATATGTGGCAGTGGACGCTAAGACCTGTAGTATACTAGTATGCCTCAAGCCAGTACAGACTGTAATGGTGTCCTGTACACAGCAGTGCAGGCACAGCAAATGTGTATAAGTGTCAGGTGAAACCCACATCCTATGTACACCCACAGTAACAATCCGGTGTACCAACGGTTAGAAATGTACAAAGAATAGCTGTCCCCCCTGTATGTAGAAATGTTGATAGGTCTATGTAAAGTGTCTCATGGAAGCCCTGCAGGCACAGCATGATCCCTGTTGATCTATGACACAAAGGTGAGCCCTGCTGTAAAAATACACCTTGATTTACCATACACATATTCTATAAATGTGTATACTGTGCGTGCTCACATACTCCAACAAATGTAGTGGATTTCAATCTGCATTACACTGAAAGGTCATACTGGGCATGCTCACACACTTAAACAAAGCAAATGTCAGGCAGGAAGATACTGAGAGGTCATACTGGGCATGCTCACACGCACAGGCTAAATACGGATGTGATAGGTTCATAGGTTTATACTAGGCTATCTGCCCTAAGGCATTTATAAGCCTAGCCCAAAGTTATGTGGCTTACGCCACCCCTTATGTTAGAAATAATGTGCCCATTAGTTTGTTGTGCCTCTGTCCAGCAGTGACACAGAGATGATTCCCGGGGTAAACCTATGATCTCCCATCCACCGGTCAAGATTTCTCTTGAACAGAGCCAGCGAGGTGCTCTGCCTCACATGGACCGGGATTTTATTCCACAGCATGGGGAGTCTCTGGGTGATAAATCTATCCCTCCAGCACATCCTATTTATATCCGTGCTAAGGTTTAAGTCACTTGCTCTAGTGATTCTGGTGGATTTGGATTTTTTGAGGTGGAGCATGTCCATTAATTCCGGGTTGGTCATGGCCTTGTATGTCAGGCACAGGTCACCTCTGAGCAGACGGTATGCAACTGAATAGAGTTGGAGTTTCTTCAGTCTGACAGTATATGACAGGTTTTGGAGTCCCTTTATCCTTTTGGTGAGGAACTTTTGGGGTCTCTCCAATTGCTGCAGGTGTCGGGTGAGATACATCCCGAACGGGGCATTGTACTCGATGATTGGTCTGATAAGTGAAGAGTACAGGGGAACAATGACCTCACTTGATCTGGATGTGAATCCCTTCATGATCAGATGGGCAGTGTAGAAGGTCTTTCGAACCACTTTAGCAACGTGAGTGTCAAACGAGAGGCCACTGTCAACCTGGGTACCCAGGTCCCTGATAACCTCTTCTGTGCTTAGTGGGTTGCCATCTATATAGTAGCTTGGGGTTACCTTGTTTTTCCCGAAGGGTATGACTATACACTTTTTTGCATTTAACTTCAGGCCATGGCTCTGGCACCAGCTATCAGTTTCCGTGAGACCCCTCTGAAGGATGTCTGTGTCCAATGTACTATCCACTATGGCACCCAGTTTGCAGTCATCCGCAAACTTTGTCAGCCATAGTCCTCCTATGTTTGCCTGTACTTCTGAGAAGTAGATGCCGAACAATAAGGGGCCAAGGACTGAGCCCTGTGGGACACCACTTGTAACCGGCTTGGAGTCTGACATGGCTCCAGCAACTCTAACCCTGTGGGTTCTGTCCTTTAGCCAGTTTGCAACCCATCTTGTGACATATGGGTTTACATTTAAGCTGGTAAGTTTCTCTATGATACCCGAGTGGGGTATTGTGTCGAAAGCTTTTGCAAGGTCAAGGTAGGCTGTATGGACTGCCTTTCCCTCATCAATGGCCTTGGTAACTGTTTCGAAGAAGTTGACCAAGTTCAAAAGGCAAGATCTGCCCTTGACAAAGCCAAACTGGGTTGGGTCCAAGGTCTGCAAGTCCCCTATGTCCTTGTTTATGAGTTCCATTATGATCCTCTCCATAGCTTTGCAGACCAGGCTTGTTAAGCTTATGGGGCGGTAATTACCAGGGTCCATAGAGGCACCGCCTTTGTGGAGTGGGACCATAGTTGCCGTACGCCACTCCTTGGGCACATGTCCTGTGGTAAGGCTAAGATTAAACAGCTGCCTTATGTGCGGGTTTAGTTCTTCATTGAGTTCATGTAGCACACAGCCGGGGACACCATGCGGTCCCATTGATGCTGTGTTTTTAGCTTTAGAGAGAGCAGCTTTCACCTGCGCATTTGAGATGTCTGGGAGGCTACACTCTGTTGGGATAGTTATCTCTCCTTTTGGGGGGGAGAGGGGGGTGAAGTTTGCGCTGAGCCTGTCTGCCAGTATGTTGGCAATGTCTGTGGGTTCAGTGATTTTTGTATCATTTTGGACTACTTCTGAGCATATCTGGGAGTTTCCACCCAAGTTTCTGACATAGCTGAAGAAGGCCTTATGATTGTCTTTTGAATCTATGGCAATTTTTTTCTCAAAGTTGGCCTTGGATGATTTTATGAGGGATCGTAGTTTCTTGCTAGTACTGATCAAAGATGCCTTCCCTTTTTGGGATTTTGCTCTATCATGTAATAGCTTTCTCCTCTTATTGTAAAGTTTGTTTATGGCTGGGGTCCACCAGAATGGACGTTTGCCCTTGGTGGAAAGAGTCTTGGTTTTATTTGGGATTGCCTGATCCATGCAGTCCTGAAGGTGTTCATAGAAGGCATTTGTAAGGGCTTCCGCAGATTGGGTTGTGGTTTCCATTGGCTCGGGGGCCTTGAAGGATACCACACTTGTCTTGAGTAGTGTAAAGTTTGCTTTAGAGAAGTTCTTCACCGTGGTCTTTTTTGTTTGGGGTGGGGGCGGGATGTGGATTTCTAGTGAGATTAGTTTATGATCTGATCTCACCAAAGAGGGATATACTTGCGGTGTGGAGCATTTTGTCCCCATGTTTGTGATGATGAGATCTAGTATATTTTCTCCTCTTGTGGGGACGGTGACTAGTTGTTCCATGGCATTTGAATTTATGAACTCCAGGAACCTTTGGGCTAGAAAGTTGGGGCTTGAGTAATGTTCCCAGTCTATATTCGGGTAGTTGAAATCACCCAATATGATGGTGTTTGGTGATACATTTATACCCTCCAGTGTCTTCAGGAAGGCTGTGTGGGTTTCCTGAGTTTGAGAGGGTGGCCTGTAGCATGCTACAAATTGTAGAGCAGTTTTGCCTATGGTTAATTGCACCTGGATGGTTTCCGATGCTTCGTGCGTAGCCACCAACCTGGAGGTGTGGGTATCCTTGATGAATATGGATACACCCCCTCCTTTTGTGGTATGGTCTGGGTTTTGGGGCTGGAACACATGATATGAGGTAAAACCTGATAGTGCCGGGGTGCTCTCAGGAGTCTTGAACCAGGTTTCAGTCACAGCACAGACATCGATGTTCTCCATACTGAGAAGGGCCTCGAGTGCGTGCATTTTGAGATTTAGACTTCTGGCATTGAGCAGCATTACCCTTAGTTTCTTCCCGTTTTTGTTTTCTAGGGTGGTAGGTTTGGAATTTGAGCCTTACCTAAAAAAGGCACTATGGGGGTGGCAAGAGCCTTAGTCAATATCCGGAATCCCAGGGGTGACAGGTGCAAGCCGTCCCTTGCGAAGCAGCGTGGCTTGTCAAGCATGCCATCCCAAGCAGACAGACACTGGATTCCCTTTGAATGACACCAGAAATGAAGCCAATTGTTAAAGCTGATCATCTTGTCACTATATTGTGGCATCATTCGTGGTGAAGGAAGGATACTGCTCAGGGTCAGGGTCATACCTGCCTGGGCTACATAATCAGAGAGCTCCTCTATGTCTCTTTTCATGTAGTCCAGGGAGGTACGTCTCAGGTCGTTCACACCAGCATGGACAATGACTGTGTCATACTTGTACTTGCCGTGGAGTGACCTGAGTGCTTGTGTTATGTGGTGGATTCTAGCGCCCGATAGGCAGCTTACCGTGACCTTCTCCTTGTTCAGCCTGGTGAGTGGGACGTCAGTGTGTCTGACTATGTAGTCACCTATGACAAGTATGTTTGGTGTTGTATTTGGCCTTAAGGGCAGTGACTGCTTTGCACACTGATTTTGTTTTTATGTGTTGTTTGTGTGGTGTCTTGAGTTTGCAGTTGCTTGGGTGTCTGCTTTGGAGGCCTTTGCTGTTTAGGTAAATTTTTACTCAGAGCCTCCGAGTATGTCTTAGTGTGTTTATGTGTTTGATTCAGTGGTGTGGTTGAGTTATGTGAGACTTGTGTTGTGGTGTGTGTAGTTGCCTTCTCCTCCTGCCTGGTCTTGCCAGTCCTGAGTTGAGAGAGCTCAGCCTCCAGTTTGGCTAAATAGCTGCATCTCTCGCAAGTGTTAGTGTTATGTGGGAGGAGGAGAGGGTTGTCCGTGTACATGAGGCAATTGTAACATTGCCTCAGAATTCCCAGATTCACCAACTGGGCAGGAGAGGACGCCAGCATCTGCCCCTTCGACATGCTAGAAAGAATTATGAGTTGGTATGAGACAGAAAAGTAGAGGGCATAGCAGGGAAGTGGGCACTCCTGGGGGGTTTTGCAAATGATGGATTTGTATAATATAGGAGTGCTTGACCTGCAAAGAAAATGCTTATAAGACAAGGGATATGCTTTTAAGACAAGTGCTGATCTTTTTGAGAAGAAAAAGCAATTAGGAACAAGTGCTGTGCTTTTTAGTGAAGGTGTAAACTGTTTAGGATGTTCTTCATCTCACATTGCTGCAGTCCTTACACTTGGGTAGTCCGCTGTCCTCGGTCGGCCCGAATATCAAAGTATTAGGCTGACATCGGTCAAGGCGCTTAAGACTGACATCAGGACGTCAGGGTACAAATGCGCATGACCGACGTCATATCCTCAGTCTTTTTTGCCGCATGGTCCGATGCAGAAGCAGCGTTGCAAGTGCCGTTCGGCGTTCTGAAATTTTTCGAATTCGGAGTTTCAGACGGAGTCAAAGTTGGCTAAGTACCCCGTTGGGGAATATTTTGTTTTTTTCTTGCCTCAGTGGTTTACCGGATGTCAGAAAAAGTGAATAACTGTATTTCTTGTGGGAAACAGATACCGCATAGAGATTATCATACTTTGTGTATTCCTTGTTTGGGGCCTGAGCATGACGTTGTTGGGTGTCGCTTTTGTGCTAGGTTCAATAAGCGCACTATTAAGCGAAGGTTGGATTGTGCCAGGTTGGTCTTTGGGAAGCGGTGCAATTATAAGATGCCGTCGGATGCTCCGACGCCCGCTTCTTCGAAGAAGCGCAAAGACAAGGCAGCTAAGCCCAGGCAGGAAGAGTCATCCGTACCAGACGCCGGTTCTTTAGAGGCGTCGGTGGAACCGGTGGTTCCACCGGAGGCTTCTCAGGAGTCCCAGGGGGAGACTTTGTTATTGCAGGATGTGGCCTCTCAGGAGGCAGGTCAGGCTGAAGGGGCTTCTCAGGTTACTGTACTCCCCTCCCTTCCTAGGGTGGTTAGGCCTTCTTCTTCTGTTTCTAAGGCTTCTCCCAGAGGCAGGCCAGGTTTAGCTTCTGTTGGTGTCACTCCTAGTTCTTCAGGATCTGTGCCCAAGAAGCACATGCTTAAAATGGCAGAAGATTTAATTTCTTTGATTAGAGGTTCTTTGCCCCCTCCAGATAAGAGGCCTAGGGTGGAACCAGAGTTGGGGAGTTTTGAGCAGCCTTCAGATGTTTCAGAGTCTTCGGCTGAAGACTTGCAGGAGTACTCTCCTTATTCTGATTCTGATGCAGATTAATCTACCCCTTCTGCTTCTCCTCCAGAGGATTTTTCATTTTCAGAGACTCTTCATTCCATGAGGGAGCATTTTAAGTGGGAAGGTCAGGACTTCTCTGATTCCAGGAAAAGGCTTAGGGAGTTTTTGTTTTTGCCCCAGCATAGGCCTTTGGCTATACCTCCTGTTCTGGATGTTGTGGAAGATGTGTTTGCGGAGGCTTCACTTAATCCTGATTCTTTGCCTCCTGCTCCTGTTAAACCGGATAGGTATTATAGGGTGCCTGAGGCTCATAAATATCTTTATAAGAGTCCTAGGGCGGACCCAGAAACTGTTAGTCAGGGACCTAAGGGTGTCAAGGCCTCTGTTGTAAAAAAATCCGGTTCCTCCAGATAAAGAGGCCAGAGCTTTGGATAGATGGGGAAAGAAAGTCTATACTTCCTCCACCTTAGCTATGAGGGCTTTGAATTGCCAGTTTCACATGTTGAAATATCAGAACTATCTTCTTTCTCAACTGAAGTCTAAGGTAGATGCTCTGGCGGAAGGCATTGAGTGTAAGGAATTACAAGATTTAGTGTATGTCTCTGAACAGGTGGGTAAGCATTCTTTACAATGTGGTTTTGATGCTGTACAGGCCTCGTCTAGGGTGGCTGCCACTGGGTCAGTTCTTCGCAGGCATGCCTGGCTGAGGGATCAGAATTTATCTGAACATGTTAAGACAAGGATTTTGGATGCTCCTTTACAGTCTGATGTGTTGTTTGGTTCACCTGTTGAGTCAGTCTTGAAGAAAATGGAAGACAAGGCTAAGTCTATGCAGACTGTTAAAGATTGTTTGCAAGTCCAGCCTCCGAAGTTTAGTAGGAATTGGCCTGCTAAGGGGTGGACATACCCTTCTTATGATTCACAGTCTAGGGGTAGATCTAGACGTGGTAGGGGTAGAGCTCACAGCTCCTTCAGACCTAGAACAGGGAGTTCTCCTGCACAATCTTCAGGTGAGGGCAGGGGCCAGTCCTTTCGTAAACAGGCCCAATGACCTACCTTTTCAGCTGCCAAATCCTTCTTGCCTGGCAGCACCTTTGGGAGGAAGGTTGGCACTCTTCAGGGAAAATTGGACTTTGATTACCCAAGACAAATGGGTACTGGATATCATTCACCAAGGTTACAGGTTTTATTTCCATACCTTGCCTCCTTTCAAAGGCATGCCGGACGTTCCTCCTCAGCAAAGACTAGAGGCTCACAAACAAATTTCTCTGCTGCTCCAAATAGGGGCCATACAACCGGTCCCTCTGTCAGAAGTGGGCCTAGGATTTTATTCTCGCCTGTTCCTAGTACCAAAGAAGGGGAACACGTGGAGACCAATTTTGGATTTATCTATCCTCAACACTTATCTGGACATTCCCAAGTTCAAAATGTTGGCGTTACAACAGCTTTTACCTCTGCTGGGCAAAGATCACTGGATGGTGACTCTGGATCTCAAGGAGGCTTACCTTCATGTTCCTATCAGGCTAAGTTGCAGGAAGTATCTGCGTTTTCGAGCTGGGACTTCTCATTATCAGTTCTCTGCATTGCCCTTTGGCTTATCTACTGTGCCCAGAGTGTTCACGAAGGTTCTGGCTCCAGTGATTGCTTTCTTCAGGCTAAGAGGAATACAAATCTATCCTTATTTGGACGATTGCCTGATTCTGGCCCAAGGAAAGGACGAACTTTTTCATCATTTGCAATATGTGATAGCAGTGCTAAGATGCCTGGGGTATTCTGTGAACGAAATAAAGTCCAGTCTAGTACCCTCTCAGGACATGTGCTTTCTGGGTGTGAGACTGAATACAGCATCCCAGATGGCCTTTTTGACCCCGGACAAACAAAAGAATCTTTCTCTTTACTTCCATCAATTGTTTCATCAGTCCAGGCTGACTGCAAGGACAGTCCTTCAAGCCTTGGGGTTCATGACATCTTGTATTCTGGTACTTCCCAATGCCAAACTGCATATGAGGAAGCTACAATGGTATCTCAAAAATGTATGGACACAGCACTGCCAAGATATGGACACTGTCATTCAGATAATACCTTGCATTCAAAAGGAATTTTTGTGGTGGGCTCAGGAATGTCACCTAAACAAGGGACTCTCTGTGACCCGGCCAGAGGCGAGTCAAATTCTAACGACAGATGCCTCAGACAAAGCTTGGGGAGCTCATCTAAATGGAAAGTGGATACAAGACACGTCGCCTGCCAGACTTCAACATCTACATATCAACTTGAAGGAGATGTTAGCAGTCCAATTTGCTTTAATAGCTTTCAAGAATTTACTTCTTCCAGGGCAGGTGTTGGTTCTAACAGACAACACAACTGTCATGTGGTACATCAACAAGCAAGGGGAACATTTTTATCCTCTATGCAGACAAGCAATGATTTTGTGGGAGACTGCTCTCAGTTTACAGCTAAATCTTCAGGCAAGGTTTCTGCCGGGAGCACAGAACTCCTTAGCAGATGTGTTGAGCAGGCAAATTATGGATCCCCACGAGTGGAAATTGGATCCTCATGTATTTCAGAAATTGACAGTGTCATGGGGAACTCCAGACATAGATCTGTTCGCTTCTCCACTAAACTACCAGCTGCCAAAGTTTTGCACAAAAAGGTTTCATCCCACAGCTTGGAAAGTGGATGCTCCTTCATTCAATTGGAGCAATCTTCATGTGTATGCCTTTCCACCTCTGCCTCTCCTCCCAAAGGTACTCCTGAAGGTCAGACAGGACAAGCCAAAGATGATTTTAATAGCTCCAGATTGGCCTCGACAGCACTGGTACACATTACTGAGAAGTCTGGTACGGGAGCCTCCATGGCCTTTGCCTTCGATTCCACACCTTCTGTCTCAGGAGAACAGTCATTTACTCAATGTCAAACTTCACTCTCTTCACCTGACAGCCTGGCATATTCTGTTTTAAACCCTGGAGGGTCTCAGCTTCCACAGCAAGTTTTGAATGTTATTTTGGAGGCCAGAAGGCCCAGTACAAGGAAAGTGTACGCAGATAAATGGAAGAGATTTTTATTTTGGAGTACAGCAAAGGAATTTGATGTTTCTAAGCCTAATTTAAGTATGGCTCTTCAATATCTTACTGAGTTACTGGACAAAGGTTTGTCCTTCTCTTCTATTAAAGTTCATGCTGCAGCAATTTCTGCTCACTATGACTGTGACCCACCATTGTTTTCTCAGCCTTTGTTTAAGCAATTCCTTAGAGGGGCAAAGAATATAAGACCCCCACGGAGAGCTCCTACTCCTGCTTGGGATCTCAATTTTGTGTTGGAGAAACTCACTCTACAACCTTTTGAGCCTGCAGCTACTGCTGAGTTGAAATATTTATCATGGAAGACTGCTTTTTGTTGGCCATTACCTCTGCAAGAAGGGTTTCTGAGTTACAGGCCCTTATGGCGGTTGAGCCTTTCTTAATTTTCCATAAGGATAGGGTATCTTTGCGTACTAATCCATCCTTTATGCCTAAAGTGGTTTCTAGTGTGGCTTTAAACCAAACTATTCATTTGCCTACTTTTTATGCAAACCCCAAAATAAAGGGAAAAGATTTTGCACACTTTGGATATACACAGGCAGTTGCGATATTATTTGAGCAGAACTAAAGGGTTCAGGCAGTCTCAGCAGTTATTTGTTTCTTTTGCTTTGGGTTCTCAGGGCAAGCCTGTGTCAAAACAAACTATTTCTAAGTGGATTGGGTTTTGTATTGCTTTCTGTTATTCCCATCATGGCAAGGAGATTCCAGCTGGGATTAGGCCTCATTCCACTAGGGCTACTGCCACTTCTACAGCTTTTTTAAGGGGGGTGGCAACTAAGGATATTTTGGAGGCAGCTACTTGGAGTTCAGTGCATACTTTCTCTAAGCATTATCACCTTCCACTTTACTCTAAATCGAGGGCTGGTTTTGCCACTGCAATTTTACAGGGCATTTTGGCAGCGCCTACTGCATTATAGTTTTGCCATCCTCCCTTATCTCTGCTTTGGGATTCTACCCAAGTGTAAGGACTGCAGCAATGTGAGATGAAGAACATAGTACAGTTTTGTACCTACCATAAATGTAGATGTTCGAAGATCCACATTGCTGCAGTCCAATTTACCCTCCCTCCTTCCCCTCTGTAGTTAGAGGCGGTTGTGTGGTTTGGGTTGTACATATTGTGAATATTGTATATTTTGTACATATGGTTAGTATAAGGGTGGTTGGTTGTTTTTTGCTGTCTTTTGGTTTTTGACCTTTCTGTTTAGGGTCTTCTGACATCTGGGGCAAGAAAAGACTGAGGATATGACGTCGGTCATGCGCATTTGTACCCTGACGTCCTGATGTCAGTCTTAAGCGCCTTGACCAACGTCAGCCTAATACTTTGAAATTCGGGCCGACCGAGGACAGCGGACTACCCAAGTGTAAGGACTGCAGCAATGTGGATCTTCGAACATCTACATTTATGGTAGGTACAAAACTGTACTTTCCTAACAGAGCAGTTCTAAGGGAAAAATTGAAGAACAGACTTTATGGAGCCAGAAAAAGTTTAACCTTGTTAAACCGGCGCTGCCCGATGCTGCTCTAGTGGCAACTCCGCGCTAAATCGCGCTAAAGCACGTTAAGGCGTGCTTGATAGCAGGGGCTGGAAATAAGCAGGAATAGACCCAAAACAGACAATAAAACTACAGTTTCAAGTCAGTAACCACTCCTACGGGGGGCAGGGAAGGCTGCTCAATGTTATTCACTGCCACTGATCAACAGAGAGACTTTCCTTTAGCCCAAGCAAAAATGGCCTCACAGAAACTTACAAACAGTTCAGGAAACAGCAAGCCTGTAACTGAACTTTTTTAAATCTCAGAAAAGTGGGAAAAAAGCAAGATTTTTTTTTTGTTTTTGTTTTTTCAGAGGTTCACAGGTAATATCAAGTTATAACAGTGCAGTAAATGACCCCACACAAGAGTGCTAGGTCAAGGACAGAAAATATGCAAGTTTTGAGAAAAAAACGATTTAAAATTATGATAAGGGATCTATGGACAAATGTGTATAGTAATCTCTACTTCCAGAAACACATTCACAAAGTGGTCTGAAAATCCTGCTATGTGTGCACACAAACTGCCAAGGTCTGTGCATGTAGGTCAAAGGAGGTTGCCACTACTCAGCAGTCATCAGACCTGTCAGAGACTACCACAACACACATGCAAGGAATCTGACTAGGCACGTTCATCAACTAGAAAGAACAATGAAGAACCTTAACAAGAGGATTACTGGCCTCAAATAGTTGCCCCATGCAACAAGAATGAATGTAACCCAAGCTGTACTCAGTGGCATACTGTCTACGCAGCAGATCTCTGCCCAACAGACAGGTCCATGTCATAGTTACACTCAGATCTGTCCTGAGTTACAGCTCAATGGCACTAAATGTACAGAGCCAACTGATATTGGCAACATCCTGGCAGATAGGATCAGTGTTCCCAAACAAGAAAAAAAGACACCAACACAGGAGTCCGCCAAAATTGATGATGAATGTCGACCACAATGTGAAGGCAACTGGCAATGAGACACCAAACCCGAAAATAGTTGCAGATCAGGGCAAAAACAAAGCACGTTGCAAGTGAAGTAAAAATAATTTTAAAATTTATTTCCAACAAGTGAACAGCAGAAAGCACATCGACTGACTAAGCGCTTTCACCAGATACACTGGCTTCATCAGAGTCATAATTAACCCACCCAGCTTACTACCACTAAATACTGTTCAAAACAACAATGATTAATCAATAATTCAATTAACCACACTTCTTGCAATATTAATTAATTCAATAAACCACACTTCTTGCAGTATTAAAAACCTTGGTTTCCAAATGACCAAAAAACATTCCAATTTTACATCATTAAATAGACATTTCACTTACAAAATAATGAATAAAAACTATGTATTTAATGTATATTTTAACATTGCATTTGTATGATCTACAAGTGAATATAAAAAATATATAAATATGCTAAATATATTTTTATTTGATCTATTGAAAATATATATATATATATATATATATATATATATATATATGTGTGTGTTGTAAGATGTTCCCCCAACACAATACATATTACTAGATCATATAAAACTTGCCCTAAATTTTAACAGGGGTTTTAAAGAAATGTTCTCATTAATCCCAGGTGATCTAGTGGCATTTAATCTGATTTGCCACTCCATTTCACGGAGTGCCACATAATTGCTTGTGTCACCTTGATAGTCAGAAAAAACCTTATCCACTATAAAAAACAAAAACTTTTTAAACCCAGGACATCCTTTAGAATGTAAAAAAAGTGCATTATATTCATCCCCTCTTTTAATGGAACCACAATGTTCCCGGATTCTTTCTTTCAAGCTTCTTGTTGTCATGCCGACATAAAATGCGTCGCATGACATACAAGTGGCCACATAAATACAATTCTTGGTTAGACAATTACACATACCAGGGCAAGCAATAGTTCGTTCAAAACTAGTAATGGTGAGGTAAGATCCTACAGCTATATACCTACACCATTTGCAGCAACCGCATTTGTTCATAAAGGAACGCCTAGTGTCCCTCAAATTCCTCTTCAAAATGTCTTTTAAATTAGAGCCCCTACTATAAACAATAATAGGAGAATCACCCAATATGTTCCTTGTCTCCCTACTCAAAAAAATTTTCCTATAGACCCTTCAAGCTTGAACAAATGTCTAAGGAAATGTCATTGTATTTCAAAATGAATTTAGGATTGCACCTAATATTGTTCCCTTCCAACAAGGTCTCGTTTTTATTTGTGTGACCAGTCTCAAAAGCTTTTACTTTCAGAATCGGGACATACCTACTCCTCCTCTTTTTATATACTTCACGCTTAACTTTAGTTAACAAGTTTAAAGGGTAGCCCCTTTCCAAAAATAAACCAATAAGGGTATAAACTTCTTGTTTGAATTCAGTGTCATCACTGATTAATCTTGACAAACGGACCATTTGACCCTTCACTAGTCCCCTTCTTTGGTGTAAAGGGTGACAACTTGTGAAGTGTAACAATGTGTTTGCATAACTGGGTTTCCTATAAATGTTGCTTTTAAATCCCATATCATTTTTAGAAATCCGAATGTCCAAATAATTTGTGTACTCACAACTCCAATTATATGTGAATTTCAAAAACTCCGAGCTTGTGTTTAAATATGCCATGAACTCAATGGCACTGTTTTCATCCCCCCGCCAAAGGATGAGTAAGTCATCCAGAAACCTGTTGTAAAGGAGAATATTTTCAGTGTAACCAGAATTGAATATGTTTTCTTTCTCCCATGCTAAAAGCACCAAATTTGCAAAAACTGGGGCACAGCGCGCCCCCATTGCTACCCCAGTTTGTTGCCTAAACAATTCACCTTCAAATATCAAAAAATTATTCTCCAGGACCAATTCCATTAATTCATGACAGATTTTCAATTTATTCAAATCAAAACTTGGACTAGAAAGTAAACTGTCATAAAAAAGATTGTGACCAGCCTGGTGGGGGATGACTGAAAACAAATTGATAACGTCTATGGTCAAAAACCCGAAACTGCCTGTGTTCGCCATATCCACTGAACCTAGTCTCTCAAGACAATGCCACGAGTCCTTCAATATGTGGCTTGCATCTACTAAGGCCTGTTTACAATATAGGTCAACGTAAGAAGCCAATGGTTCAGTCTTTGAACCTTTCGCAGAAACAATAGGGCGAAACTGGAGATGGTCAGTACCCTTATGTACCTTAGGTATGCCAAAAAATGTTGGCATTCTAGGAAATCTTACTGAAAGGTAGTTGTATTCTACCTCCGTGATGGCACCTTGATGTAAACTGTCCAAAAGGTACAAGTCAATCCTTCTATAAGCTACGTTGACCTCGTGTTTAGAGACTCTACAGTATGTATCAACATCACTCAACAGTTCCATCATTTGACCAATGTAATCAATGTTATACATAATCACCATCCCCCCACCCTTGTCCGGTCTCATACATCTGTATTGCCCCGAGTTTACAAAATCATGAAGTATGTTCCTTTCCTCCTGTGTTAAATTGTCATTGTATCTAGTCCTTTGTGCACAAATCTTCCTAAATTCATATTCAAGGACATTCTCAAAAACAATAAGTTCCTTGTTGTTAGGTGGTGTAAACACACTTCTCCTTTTCAACTGAGTGTTGTTCCACCCTACCCCCCGGACAAGGGTGAGGGGATGGTGATTATGTATAACATTGATTACATTGGTCAAATGATGGAACTGTTGAGTGATGTTGATACATACTGTAGAGTCTCTAAACACGAGGTCAACGTAGCTTATAGAAGGATTGACTTGTACCTTTTGGACAGTTTACATCAAGGTGCCATCACGGAGGTAGAATACAACTACCTTTCAGTAAGATTTCCTAGAATGCCAACATTTTTTGGCATACCTAAGGTACATAAGGGTACTGACCATCTCCAGTTTCGCCCTATTGTTTCTGCGAAAGGTTCAAAGACTGAACCATTGGCTTCTTACGTTGACCTATATTGTAAACAGGCCTTAGTAGATGCAAGCCACATATTGAAGGACTCGTGGCATTGTCTTGAGAGACTAGGTTCAGTGGATATGGCGAACACGGGCAGTTTCGGGTTTTTGACCATAGATGTTATCAATTTGTTTTCAGTCATCCCCCACCAGGCTGGTCTCAATCTTTTTTATGACAGTTTACTTTCTAGTCCAAGTTTTGATTTGAATAAATTGGAAATCTGTCATGAATTAATGGAATTGGTCCTGGAGAATAATTTTTTGATGTTTGAAGGTGAATTGTTTAGGCAACAAACTGGGGTAGCAATGGGGGCGCACTGTGCCCCAGTTTTTGCAAATTTGGTGCTTTTAGCATGGGAGAAAGAAAACATATTCAATTCTGGTTACACTGAAAATATTCTCCTTTACTACAGGTTTCTGGATGACTTACTCATCCTTTGGCGGGGGGATGAAAACAGTGCCATTGAGTTCATGGCATATTTAAACACAAGCTCGGAGTTTTTGAAATTCACATATAATTGGAGTTGTGAGTACACAAATTATTTGGACATTCGGATTTCTAAAAATGATATGGGATTTAAAAGCAACATTTATAGGAAACCCAGTTATGCAAACTCATTGTTACACTTCACAAGTTGTCACCCTTTACACCAAAGAAGGGGACTAGTGAAGGGTCAAATGGTCCGTTTGTCAAGATTAATCAGTGATGACACTGAATTCAAACAAGAAGTTTATACCCTTATTGGTTTATTTTTGGAAAGGGGCTACCCTTTAAACTTGTTAACTAAAGTTAAGCGTGAAGTATATAAAAAGAGGAGGAGTAGGTATGTCCCGATTCTGAAAGTAAAAGCTTTTGAGACTGGTCACACAAATAAAAACGAGACCTTGTTGGAAGGGAACAATATTAGGTGCAATCCTAAATTCATTTTGAAATACAACGACATTTCCTTAGACATTTGTTCAAGCTTGAAGGGTCTATGGGAACATTTTTTGAGTAGGGAGACAAGGAACATATTGGGTGATTCTCCTATTATTGTTTATAGTAGGGGCTCTAATTTAAAAGACATTTTGGAGAGGAATTTGAGGGACACTAGGCGTTCCTTTATGAACAAATGCGGTTGCTGCAAATGGTGTAGGTATATAGCTGTAGGATCTTACCTCACCATTACTAGTTTTGAACGAACTATTGCTTGCCCTGGTATATGTAATTGTCTAACCAAGAATTGTATTTATGTGACCTTGTATGTCATGACGCATTTTACGTCGCATGACAACAAGAAGCTTGAAAGAAAGAATCGGAACATTGTGGTTCCATTAAAAGAGGGCAATATAATGCACTTTTTTTTACATTCTAAAGGATGTCCTGGGTTTAAAAAGTTTTTGTTTTTTATAGTGGATAAGGTTTTTTCTGACTATCAAGGTGACACAAGCAATTATGTGGCACTCCGTGAAATGGAGTGGCAAATCAGATTAAATGCCACTAGATCACCTGGGATTAATGAGAACATTTCTTTAAAACCCCTGTTAAAATTTAGGGCAAGTTTTATATGATCTAGTAATATGTATTGTGTTGGGGGAACATCTTACAACACACATATATATATATTTTCAATAGATCAAATAAAAATATATTTAGCATATTTATATATTTTTTATATTCACTTGTAGATCATACAAATGCAATGTTAAAATATACATTAAATACATAGTTTTTATTCATTATTTTGTAAGTGAAATGTCTATTTAATGATGTAAAATTGGAATGTTTTTTGGTCATTTGGAAACCAAGGTTTTTAATACTGCAAGAAGTGTGGTTTATTGAATTAATTAATATTGCAAGAAGTGTGGTTAATTGAATTATTGATTAATCATTGTTGTTTTGAACAGTATTTAGTGGTAGTGAGCTGGGTGTGTTAATTGTGACTCTGATGAAGCCAGTGTATCTGGTGAAAGAGCTTAGTCAGTCGATGTGCTTTCTGCTGTTCACTTGTTGGAAATAAATTTTAAAATTATTTTTACTTCACTTGCAACGTGCTTTGTTTTTGCCCTGATTTGCAACTATTTTCGGGTTTGGTGTCTCATTGCCAGTTGCCTTCACATTGTGGTCGACATTCATCATCAAGATAGGATCAGTGTTAACTTTACTCCCCTCTCACCCATGAAAGAGCACATGTCTATAATGGAAGACTGCAAAGTTGCTGTCATCACGGCTGCACAGGTAAAAAACATTCTCTGAAGCCAGTATCACAGCAGCCATGGGACTAGATAACTTCCCAGGCTGTGTAGTATCTACTTCCCTGAAGCAAACATTAACATGGAGGTTCTGTGGCTACTGATGTTTCCAGAGGACTGCAAACTAGGAGCCATCATTGTAAACACTAAAGATGTGGACATCCTACCAAAGTGCCTCACTGAGACAGATGGCTATTGTCCAAGCAATGGGCTGTAGCTCAATGCCAAAAGGTGCATTATCATCACCTTTGTTAAAATCTCTATGGCCAAGAACTACAACTTAGGTGGTAGTATACCTCACACTTTAAGTGTGACAAGAGACCCTGGGCCACGGGTGGACAGTGGATACAACTGTGATAAGCACATTCCCACAGTAGTCAGGAAACCCTCTTATGTGGCACACCTCATCACAAAATGTGTCTCATGCAGAATAAAAGAGGACATTGTTCCCCTCTACTCAACCACTCACTAAAACTATAAAAGAGTGCAACACCACTGTTGCTATGTACCTCACAAGACAACTACAACAACTGGAAAGTCAGCAACAATACCTCACAAAGAGCATTATTGGCCTGAAATACATGCCATACACAGACCATCGCAAAATGCTCCATCTGTACTCCCTTGCATATCGCCTACTCATAGGTGTTCACTGTGTAACATCCAAAGCTATGTCGAACATGCAGCTGTTGGATATGATCCACGTAAAACACTCACAATCACCCCGACCTTTGGACCCAAGACCATGAGTGAAATACAAAAGGAAGTGGTGTAGCAATTTACCTTATGGATATCCACACCTCCAAGTTACTGCCACAGCATGAGGCCTTGGAGACCATGCAAGTGCAACTAACATTGGGCAAAGCAGCCCATCAGATTGTAGCCTGCTACAGATCATGTACCTTGTCTCAGGACCTCACTCAGTATTCTGGAGAACAATGGCAAATATAAAGGTCATATCAATCACCATTATATGAGGAGATTACAACTACCCAAACAATGAGTGGGTGAATTACTCGTATACAATGTCCTTTGCCCAATATGTCCTAGAGTTCAGAAACTGTAACACCCTGGAACAGCTGGTCAGCACACCCACTAGAGGTGACAACATACTGGACATGATCATCACCAACATGGGGTACCAGTGTTCCACAACAGAGATAAACCCTTCGCTGGTAATATCAGATCATTAAGTAATCACACTGGACATCCACATCCCGCCCCCACACCCAGTCAATGAAACCACTGGGAAGACATTGTCAAAAGCAAACAGCACACTTCCCAAGACCAAAGTGGAAAGTCCCAAAGCCCTCTTGCTATAGGATAATGGTATACAATCTGCCAAATCATTTACAAGTGCACCCTATGAGCATCTACAGGGATGCATAGATCGAGACATCACAAATAAAAGCAAGATGCACTCCTCCAAAAATAAGAAAACAATCTGGTGGTTGTTGCCCATAAATAAGCTAGACAACAGAAGGAGGAAACTAACACCTGATAGAGCCAACTTCACTAAAGGAAAGGCATCACTGATCATTATTAGGATGAAACAATGATCGCTCATAAAATAATCCAAGCACAGTTTCTAAAGACAAACTGCCAAGGAATGAAGAATAACAACCACAAAGCCTTCTGTAGCTATATCAGACATGTAGGTGTCAACTTCCAAATATGCTGTCAGCTACTCAAAAAAGTAATGACATACACCAAACCAACTTTCATTGCCCACACCCAGGGCGACAAGCGCAGTGTAAACTCCCCCCATCACCCCCAAAAGGGCCTGTGTCTATCACAGAAGGATGCAGAGACACAGACGTCACAGACATGCATGTAAAGACTGTCCTCACCAAAGCTAAGAACATAGCATCAATGTGACTGTAAGTTGTCCCAGGCTGCGTCTTACACTAGACCCACAAGGAACTACACCCTCACCTACATTCACTGTCCAGACTCAAGCGTATCACAGGCTGTGTACCCAAAGAATGGCATACACTAACAGTCATCCAGCTCCACAAAGGGTGTGCCAAAACAGAACCTGGAAACCATTGCCCAACATGTGTACTCAGCCTGGTCTACAGAGCTATTGAGCAAATCGTCATGGAACCCATACACTGAGACATTGGAGATCTCCAGACACTGGACTCTACACAACTTCGCCTTGTTAAAGGCATAGCCTGGCTCCTAAACCTAGTTGACTTATTTAAAACAGTTACCATAAACATAGATGGAGGTAAAAGTAGTCCACACAGCCCACCTGGACCTCACTAAGGGCTTACCACACCATTCTCCACTCCGTCATCATGAACAAGTGTACCAGCTTGAACATGAACAGCTATGTCACAGGATGGGTGGCCAAGTGGCTCACAGATCAAGCACATATGTTCATAGTTGCAGGTGCCATGTCCAACTCTAAGCCAGTCACACATGGCATCACACGGGTCTTGGTCCTGGGACCCCACCTGTTCAGTCGATACTGTTCAGAGGTACAGGCAAGCATGGCAGGTGTAAGACTGAACAGATTTGCAGATGACTGGAAACTGTGGTCCATAATTGACTGTACAGCTGACACAGACATCCTCCAGAAGTGTCTTACAGAGACAGATACCTGGTGTCATAACAATGCCCTCAAGCTGAATGGCAAAGAATGCATAGTCATCCCCTTTGGATAATACAAAGTGCACACAAATTACCACATAGGTGGTAATCCAGCATGTACAGAGAAAGTAATTATTGCCCTGAGGACACAGGTAGATAGTAAATTCACCTTTGATTATCACATGGCCAAAGTGTCTAGACATTCGTTCAATGTAGGCCAACTAATGTCACCTAATGTAACACACTTCGTATAGTCTGATGATGTCACCATCCTACAAATATACCTGTGGAAAAGAAACCCCCCAGTAATATGTATAGCGTGTCATGTTAATGTGTACTCCTCTAGTATCATGAAGTAGTTAGGTAGGGGTTTGAATCCTGCACTTGATAACTGTGTGTGTTCCCATTGGGAAAGAACAACCTTTTAGGAGAGTAGTGAAACACCTCAAAAGTGGTAATCTAACCTTTGTCAAATCTGATGATGTCAGCATCCTACAAGTATACCTTTTGAAAATAAAACTCCCATTAATCTGTATAGTGCGTTGTGTTAATGTGTACTTCTCTAGTATCATGAAGTAGTTAGATAGGGGTTTGACTTCTGCACTTTGCAACTGTGTGTGTGTGTGTGTGTGTGTTTGTGTGTGTTCCCCTTGGGAAAGAGCAACCTTTTAGGAGACTAGTGAAACACCTCAAAAGTGGTAATCTAACCTTTGTCAACTCTGATGGTGTCAGCATCCTACAGGTATACCTGTGGAAAATAAAACTCCCACTAAACTGTATAGTGCGTTGTGTTAATGCGTACTCCTCTAGTATCGTTAGGTAGGGGTTTGAAGCCTGCACTGGGCAACTGTGTTTGTGTGTGTTCCCCTTTGGAAGAGACAACCTTTTAGGAGAGTAGTGAAACACCTCAAGTGGTAATGTAACCTTTGTCAAGTCTGATGATGTCAGCATCCTACAAATATACCTGTGGGAAAAAAATACTCCCAGTAATCTGTATAGCGTGTCGTGTTAATGCGTACTCCTCTAGTATCATGAAATAGATAGAGGTTTGAATCCTGCACTGACTAACTGTGTGTCTGTGTTTGTGCTTTCCCCTTGGGAAAGAACAACCTCTTAGGAGAGTAGTGAAACACCTCAAAAGTGGTAATCTAACCTTTGTCAAGTCCGATGATGTCACCATCCTACAAATATACCTGTGGAAAAGAGAACAGACAGTAATGTGCATAGCGTGTCGTGTTAATGCGTACTCCTCTAGTATCATGAAGTAGTTAGGTAGAGGATTGAATCCTGCACTTGGTGAGTGCGTGAGCTGTATGTGTGTGACACTGTTGGTCAATGTGTTGTGGGTTTTGCTTTTACCACTGTATGACATATCAGTATGCATTGCACATGTGAGCTAGCTATGTGTCAAATACATATCTGTACATGTTACCTCAATGATTGCATGTGTGAAAACCCTTCTTTCTCCAAGAACACAGCTGTCATCCTTGCCAGACTGTGCTGCTGCTTCCCAGACCTTAGGTCACATCTATATGCTTGTGACAAGGCCAGCCACTGCAGTGATCCCTGGCCTAGGTCATCTGTGACACACAAAGTCATTACGATTCCTATTGGAATGTGTGAGTGAGGGTCTATGGCCGAGGTATATGTCAAACCTGTTCAAACGCAGCAAAGTCTGTCCATGATGACTATTCATGGGTGTAGAGTAAACTGTGGATATGCATGCAGACCCCTTATTGCTTTTGTGATCCACCAGGGGATTCCAGAATACCTTTAGAAATGTGATTAACAAAGGAGAGATGACATAACACTTGGTTGCATGTACACATCGGTACCTGTTCATCCTGCTGGTGGCTACTACCTATGTGGTACTGTGGGGATAATATGTTCCTTATAGGTGGATGACAATGCTTAGTTTGGCTTATAGCTTTACAGCATGGGTTTGACAACACACATCTGTCTGTATGATACCCTTGTGGAGTATGTGTGTGTCATCTGGAGAATGCATTATAGGCCACAGTATGCATTACCAGACGTGGACGGACATATCCCTACTGTGACTGCTTGTACATAAGAGAGCTATATGGCAAACAGGAGTGGTCTCAGTAATGGGTGCATGTGAATACCAGTGGTTACTGGCATTGTATAGTACCTGAAGGATCCAGATGTTGCTGTGTGTCCTACATCTGTATGTTGGTTGTCAAGACATCATCTAACGATTGGTTATGGTCAGGCTGTTGAAATGATGTATACCACCAGAATGCAAAACAATGACAGATAGTAACAGTATCACCCACAGCACAGTGTCAAACCATGTCATACACACATGTGTAATCAGGTTCCGGAATGTGTGTAGCAGAATGCATACTGGCCACCAATAGAAACTATGGAGTGTTACTGTGTAATACAGAGCATGTCACCCTGGCCATGTGTCCACTATGCACGTACATGCAGACAGTGCACCTCCACCATGTTCACAACTGTATACCTGCAAATCTGTGGTACACACATCCCACACATACTGTCCACTCTCTAACACATGCTGCCAATACTGCACACATCAGCCAAGTGGCACGTGGCCAGACAATACACAATTGGAACCAACAGTGGTGTAAGCAAGACTACAATGACTATCATAGGTTTAATGCATCATGCCTGCTCAGCTACACCTTCAAGCATATCATTACACTCTACAACTGACAACATGGTAACATTGCTATACTGCTATATAGACACCCTGTGCATCAGCACCATGGTAGCCTGTTCCTGCATCGATGTTACAGATGACAGGAGGTGGCACAGGTTTCATCATATGCACAGGGTGTGTTGTTGGTTCGCCAGAGGCCTACAGTGAGCCATCCAATTGACATGTATGTGTGTGTGTGTGTGTGTGTGTGTGTGTGTGTGTGTGTGTGTGTGAGGGGCAAGAATACTGTAATGGGAAAATGTTGTTGTAATGTGTGTGGGTATGTGTTAGCCCTAGGTGTCTGGAGTATGTGTGTGTGTCTGCATGCACACAGTTCCACCATGTGGCTGCCATATATGGGTATTTGTGGGACAGCCACAGACTGTACCTGCGAGGCTTTACAGATCACCGTCTCTGTCCATGGATATGGTACCTGTGCCTGGCAGGGGTGCTACTGACACTATCAGGTATAAGCCAGACTGGGTACTATCCCCAGAGGTGGATGGATGCACACTGGACACAGGTCCCTGCTGGGGCTGTCCAGAGCCACGTGCATGTGGTCTTCTAGGACATTCTATGGACAGCCCACCCCCAACATTGCTGGGGCTGGTACTGGCACTACAGGAGCGGCTGTGGCTTGAGGGACGTCCCTGGCGACTGCCAGCTGCTGATGTTGCTGGCATACATCCACGTCGATGTCTCAACCATCCCGCACTGTCCTGACACATGGACATGACATTGCGGAGGATATCTAATGTCTCTCCCCAACGTCTATCAGTGACCTCGGTGTAATGTCGGATGGCACCCGCTAGATCATGGATACTGTCAATGACAGCAGTGTTATGGGCCCTCTGTGCCCTTAGTTCCTGTCTGGTGTACCGTTCCATATGTGCCTGTGCCTCCATGACAGCCTGGAACATGCGTGACGTTGTCAGACCTGTGGCACATCTGCCAGTGGCATGATGAGCAGCAGTGCTCCTACGAGAACCCCTGGACATCTGCCTATGTGGTACCCTTGTGGTACCCTTTCAGACATCTGGGTATGGCTGCTGTATTGGGATGCATGTTCCATGGATACCACACTGTCCTAGCCAATGCCAGCAGTACACTGTCCCTCAGCTATGGGCATTGGTGATGGATGTATTGGCAGTATGACTGTATGCATAGATGGGGTGGACAGCTGTGTACTGTCAGTTGGTGGCCCAATGACAGACCCTGGCAAACACACCTGTGCCTCAACACACCTATCTTCATTATCACTATGTGGCTCAGTGGCATCAGTTTCCCTGCTGCAGTGAACCAGCCCTAACACAGCACCTGTGGGAGGGAGACAGGAAACACACTTTTTGACCTGTACACGATGTCGGCACACATGCACACATGAACACATGCACACATGCACACTGAACACATGAAGACATGAACACATGCACACATGCACACATGCACATATGTACACATGAACACATGCACATATGCGCACAAATACACTCCTCACTACAGCAGATACCCACACACACCACCAGTAATCCAAAACATACGTAATAGTGGTTGAAGGTGGGTTACAGTATCACAAGGCAAACAGTCATATCACACATGTCAGCATGCAGAAAGTTTGTTGCTCAAGACCATGCAGTGCGAGTGTAGACAGCCCATGTTAATAACAGTATACATGGCTTTGATGTATGTGTGCTGTTGTTCAGTGGTTGGCCTCACAGCCACTTGTTACATGGGTTTGTAAGGTGCCGAATAGGGAGCATTGACTAACATGAATGTGTTATGTGTTGAAGAGTGTCACACAGCCCAATGATAGGCCTCTACCCCTCAGGTATATTATGTGTGCTGTGTGGATGACATGTGGGATACTGAAGTGTGACCTTACAGCGGGTGTCTGGATACGCTATGTGTAGCATATTAAGGTGTACTGCGTATGACAAAGTTGTGTATGTTGTGTACATGTGTATCAACTATGCCTATCCAATGTCCAGTATGGTGTTGCCACAGTTGTGTGTGCTGCTCTGTGTATTGCATGTGATTGAGGCAGCTAATGTCATTACTGAGATGTGCATAGTCTCACAGCATACATGCACAGCATGTATTATGCGTAGGTGTGTTACATGTACATAGCCTACACCTCACCTATGACATGCACATTTCATTAGCAATATTAAAATTATAACACACTCACCAGCATCGACCGGCTGCTTTGCTGTCACACCAGAGGGACCTACAAGAATATGAGACAGTTTGTCAGTGGCCACAACTGTGCCATTGCTACTGTGAGTTTGCTAAACTACAGTAGTACAACAGTCGACAGTCACAGGTGCACAGATTATATTTGAAATATCAGTATTGCACAACACTATGCAGCACAACTGCCAAACACACAGTACACATGTCACATATACATAATCTACCAATACAGATAACAGTAGTCTACAGATAGGTCATGTTACCTGCATGCTTCATGTCAACGTGCTGGGTGGCTCCGGCCTCCATGATGACACATGTCAGTTGCTGTTCCTGTGGTTGGCCAGGAGCCACCACACTTTGGAGCAGCTCCTCCACTCTGGTGAGGGGGGGATGAATGGCAACCCCACCACCTGTGGCAAGCTGTTGTCAATGGATAACAGGCACACACCGCCGGACATGTCTAATTAAATCACTGCAGTGATGGCATACCTGCTCATATGTCCGGTTATGCATGCCTATGTCATTTACCCAACAAACGAGATCTTGCCACAGTGTAGTCCGCTCATGCTGGTCCTGGCTGGTTCTAGAGAACAGCAGGGTGTAGTGCTGCACCAGGCTGTTGTGTATTTCCGCCTCCTCTGCAGCTGTATAACACGGGTTTCTTTGGTGGGACATACCCCTGGAAGACAATTAAACAAGATGTGTGAGCAAGTCAAGTGGCACACTTAACATCCTAAAGTACAAATATCAATTACCTGCCATATTTTGCATCTGATTGGTTGTCAGAAGATAGACATGTTCAATACCACATATTAGTGCTCAGGACACAACTGGCTGACAGTGCCTGCCACGCTCTATATATCAAACCATGTTCTGCACAGCAGCAAAGAGAAGCCAGTATGTAAGACTAATACACCAGTACATGACACCATACCTCTCAATCTGGAAACATCAAAAATCTGGACAAGGCCTATGGAAAAATAGGTACAAATCTGTACGCTGATTAACATCTAATTTACATACATAATTATGTAACCCCACCCACTCCAATGGAATTGTGGGATACCAAATTCCAAACGCAAACTGAAGAACAGACAACCAAAACATGGCACCAGAGTCCCCCTGCAGCCATTCCAATGTCCTGTTACGTGGCTATTTTGCCCCATTTACCATAAACACTAATGTATGCATACTGCTTTACTTCTACAATGATTTGGATTTTATTTTTACATTTTACAGCACAACAATGCAGAAACACTAAAAGACATCATCTGGTAAACAAGGCAATACTGTCTCACAATGGAAATAGGCTTGACATTAAAACTTCTTTGCCCTTGAAACTCACATTCATTGAAACAGCATTGAAACCCACAGCACATCCAAAGAAAATGCATCTGGCCAGTGGTGGATAAAGATTACCTTTGGGCTGTTTTCAAATCATTGGTCCCTTACACACAAAACAAGAAACGTACATTTGTTATTTTCTTTATACACCTTCCTGACTTTATTAAATTATATTCCTTGTATAATACAACACACATGTTAGAGCGCATTTTAAATTTATTGTTTGAACATTTTACCAGTAATCTGTACTGTAGGCAATGAAACAAAACACATGAACCAATAATGACTGTGACTGCCCAATTCAGAACTTTTCCATCATAAAAGTCTGCTTCCACACCCACACTATAAATAGAAAGACAGTAGTGTAAGCCATAGGCATCTTGCACAGCGTCTCGCACTTATTTTCAATTTCATTTTTTTTTTTGGGGGGGGACAAAATGTCAAAAACCAGGGACACATTTTAAACATTGCTTGTATAATTTTGTAAAGTTGCTAGAATAAAATGTTGTGTTACCATCATGCATTTCACTGGCAGGTTTTGAACCCAGGACTCTATGCACTACAGTCAGAACAACATACCACTATGCCAGATCAGCAGCTGTCTGAAAAATAGGAAGACTGAAACTTATTAGCCATCATTTAGTAAATTCATTTCTCACTTCTCAACATAGCTCTTAACCTCAACACAAACAACATGGACAAACAACAAAGCCAATAATGGGGGAATACAAATTCACTTCTCACTTCTCACTCACCATATCTCTGAACTGTTAGCACAAAACAATAATGGGGGAATACAAATTGTGTGTTCACTTGTTATCATAGCTCTAAACTCTTAGCACAAAAAAAAAATGTTCTCACTTCTCATCATAGCTCTCAACTCACTCAGAAATGGTGGTGGCTAGGGATAGTAGGCCCTTTTTATCCTGTACCAAAGGTACAGGGTTTGAGCCTGAATACCTCTAGCCACCAAGTGTATTATATGGAGGCATTTACACACACACACAGGTTTCCTTACCCTTAGTAGTTCATTGCTGCCATTAATCCTTGCTCACAAACTCTGCCCTGAGCTCGGCGAACTGCTGCTTCCGACAAGCTCTTCTGTTTGGCGAACAGCCAGAAATGATGATGTGAGCTCCTGGAGCTCAGTTCCGACTGGCTGGTAGCCTGACGCATGTGATGACGACAGTGCAAAAATTTTAAAAAAGCAAAAAAAAATCGGAAATGAAGGGGTGCTACTCGGGAATCGTGGCACCCCTTCATTTGGACCCCAAAACTCGGTAAAAACCAAGTAATTCGGAATGGTTGGGAGGTCTGCCTGGCACACTGTATGTGACACAATGCACCACCTAGCCACAGGAGGTATATATCAAGCTTTTTTCCCACTTTCTGAAATTTAAGAAAGTTCAGTTACAGATTTGCTGTTCTGACCTGTTTATAAGTTTCTTGGAGGCCAGTGCTTGCTTGGGCTAAAGGGAAGTCTCTGTGTTCACCAGTGGCAGTGGTTAACACTGAGCAGCCTGCCTGTCCCTGTAGGAGTGGTTACTGCCTAGAAGCTGTAGTTTTATTGTCCATTTTGGATCAATTCCAAACTCCTTGATCTCTCTCTCTTAAAACACTGCTGCCTCGTGGTTTTGGCATCTTTCCAGACTTGATAGTTGTTGCTGAAGCACCTACCAAGGGGAGAAAATGCTGAGAGAAGAAAGAAGCCACTTTTGAGATTTTAAGTATTTTCTTCTGATTTTTTGTTTAAAATTGCTGCTTTGCCGCCTACTTTTCGGCATTTTACGGCTTGCTAAAGTTGATATTTGTATTAGAAACAGTATTTAGAACACATCTAGAGCCTGTTTACTGCATTTCCTGTGTTGCACTTAATTTAAAATCAGTTTTCGTAAAACTGCATTTTACCTGACTCTGGCCTAGCACTCAAGTGTGGGGTCATTTATTGCACTGTTCTGACTATTTTGCTACTCTGCTACCTTTAAACTAAAACAAAAAAAAAACAAAAATCTTGCTTTTTTCCCATTTTTTGAAATTTAAGAAAGTTCAGTTACAGATTTGCTGTTCTGAACTGTTTGTAATTTTCTTGGAGGCCAGTGCTTGCTTGGGCTAAAGGGAAGTCTCTGTGTTCACCACTGGCAGTGGTTAACACTGAGCAGCCTGCCTGTCCCTGTAGGAGTGGTTACTGCTTAGAAGCTGCACTTCTATTGGCCATTTTGGGTGAATTCCAAACTCCTTGATCTCGCTCTCTCTTAAAACCCTGCAACTCTCTTTTTGCGCGGTCTGGCGCACAGAGCAGCGTCGGGCAGCACTGCTTAAACAGGTTTAAACTATTCCCGGCTCCACAAAGTCTGCTGTTCACTTTTTCCCTTAGAACTGCTCTAAATATCAAAATAAGCACTCTATTTTCATTCTAAAGCCCTGCACTTGCTTGTATAAGTAATCTCATAGGTAAACACTAATAAACTTAAGCCCTACATCCTCTTATACTCCTTTTAAGCACTTGCTCCCTATTGGTTCTTTCTGATCAGTCAATAAGTAGTTCCCTATATTATTCAGGCATGTCCAAAGGTCAGTTTCGGGTTTACTCTCCAGTCCAGCTGGTGAATCTGGGAATCTTGAGGCAATGTTACAACTGCCTTATGTATACAGACCACCCTCTCCTCCTCCCAACAAGCTCAAATATATGTGAGAGATGCAACTATATAGCCAAACTGGAGGCTAAGCTCTCTCAACCCAGTACTGGCACAGCCTGTCAGGAGGAGAAGGTAACCACACACACCACAAATCCAGTCTCACATAGACCCATTGCATCAGCAAACCAAACACATAAACACACAAAAACATACTCGAAGGCTCTAAATAAAAATCTGCCTAAGCAGCAGAGACCTCCAAAGCAGACACCCAAGCAACCCCTACCACGAAACAATACCCACGTAGTACATAGCTCACAAAGTCAGTGTGCCACACAGTCACAGCCCTTAAGGCTAAACAACACACCTAATACACTTGTAATAGGTGACTCTATTGTCAGACACACTGACGTCCCACTCACCAGGCTGAACAAGGAGAAGGTCACTGTAAGCTGCCTGTCGGGTGCCAGGATCCGCCACATAACACAAGCACTCAGGTCACTCCAAAGCAAGTACAAATATGACTCTGTCATTGTCCATGCTGGTGTGAATGACCTGAGACGTACCTCCCTGGACTGCATGAAAAAAGGCATAGAGGAGCTCTTTGATCATGTAGCCCAGGCCGGTATGACCCTGACCTTGAGTAGCATCTTACCCTCACCAAGAATGATGCCACAGTATAAAGACAAAATGATCAATTTTAACAACTGGCTAAAGTATTGGTGTCATTCAAAGGGGATCCAGTGTCTGTCAGCCTGGGATGACATGCTCGACAAGCCACGTTGCTTCGATAGGGACGGCTTGCACCTGTCACCCCTGGGTTTTCGAATACTGGCAAAGGCTCTTGCCTCCCCCATAGTGCCTTTTTTAGGCAAGGCTCAAAAGACAAACCCACTTCCATAGGCAACACAAAGAAAAAAAAAACTGAGGGTAATGCTGCTCAACGCCAGAAGTCTAAACCTCAAGATGCATGCACTCAAGACTCTCCTCAGTATGGAGAATATCGATATCTGTGCAGTAACAGAAACCTGGTTCAAGTCTCCCGAGAGCACCCCAGCACTAACAGGTTATACTTCATACCATGCTTTCCGGCCCCAAAACTCAGACTGAACCACAAAAGGAGGGGGAGTATCCATATTTATCAAAGATACCCACACCTCCAGGTTAGTGGCACTGCACGAAGCATCGGAGACCATGCATATGCAACTAACAGTGGGCAAAACTGCCTTTCAGTTTGTAGCATGCTACAGACCACCCTCCCAAACACAGGAACCTCACTTGGCTTTCCTGAGAACATTGGAGAATATGAAGGTCTCTCCAAACACCATTATATTGGATGACTTCAACTACCCAAACATTGATTGGGAAAACTACTCAAGCCCAAACACCCTTGCACAACGGTTCCTAGAATTTATAAACTCAAATGCTGTGGAACATCTAGTCACCACTCCCACAAGAGGGGAAAACATATTGGATCTGGTCTTCACCAACATGGGGTCTCTATGTTAAACACCAGAGGTATACCCCTCATTGGTATGATCAGACCATAAACTAATCTCACTGGACATCCATATTCCATCCCCACCCCTAGCCAAGGAAACCACGGTGAAGAACTTCTCAAAAGCAAACTTCACACTTCTCAAATCCGAGGTGGAATCCTTCAAAGCCCCTGGGTCAGTGGTAAATACGGCCCAAAATGCAGAATCCTTTACAAAAGCATTCTATGGACACCTACAGGAATGCATGGAGCATGTTATCCCAAATAAAACCAAGACTCACTCCTCCAAAGGCAGGATACCTGTCAGGTGGACCCCAGCCATAAATAAGCTATACAACAGAAGGAGAAAGCTACTACATGATAGAGCAAAATCTCAAAAAGGGAAGGCGTCTCTGATCAGTACTAGCAAGAAACTACAATCCCTCATAAAATCATCTAAGGCCAGCTTCGAAAGAAAAATTACATATGACACTAAAGATAATCACAAGGCCTTCTTTAGTAATGTCAGAAACCTGGGAGGCAACTCCCAAGTATGCTCTGAGTTAGTGCAAAATGACAAAAAATACACTGAACCCACAGACATTGCCAACATACTGGCAGAAAGGTTCAGTGCAAACTTCTCCCCCCCTTACCCCCCCAAAAGAGCAAATGTCTATCCCAACAGAGTGTAGCCTTCCTGAGATGACAGATGCACAGGTGAGAGCTGCCCTCTCCAAAGCAAAAAACACAGCATCAATGGGACCAGACGGTGTCCCAGGCTGCATCTTACACGAGCTCCAAGAAGAACTAAACCCTCATATAAAGTCACTGTTCAGTCTCAGCCTTACTACAGGATATGTACCCAAGGAATGGCGTACAGCAACAGTGGTCCCACTCCACAAAGGTGGTGCCACAACAGACCTCGGAAACTATCGCCCTATAAGCCTGACTAGCCTGGTCTGCAAAGCTATGGAGCATATCATCATGGAAGTCATAAACAAAGACATTGGGAACCTCCAGACACTGGATCCTACCCAGTTAGGCTTTGTTAAGGACAGATCTTGCCTCTTGAACCTGGTCGACGTCTTTGAAACAGTTACCAAAGCCATAGATGAAGGGAAGGTAGTCCACACAGCCTACCTGGACCTCGCAAAAGCCTTCGACACAATACCCCACTCGGGCATCATAATTAAATATCAACCCCTATGTCACAAGATGGGTTGCAAACTGGCTCAGGGATAGAACCTACATGGTCAGAATAGCAGGTGCCATGTCAGACTCTAAACCAGTTACAAGTGGCGTCCCACAAATCTCAGTCCTGGGACTTCTCTTGTTTGGTATATATTTCTCCGAGGTACAGGCTAACACGGGAGGACTATGGCTGACCAAGTTCGCAGATGACTGCAAACTGGGTGCCATAATTGACTCTCCGGCTGACACAAGCAACCTCCAAAAGGGTCTCACAGAGACGGATAACTGGTGTGAGAGCCATGGCCTAAAGCTAAATGCCAAAAAGTGCATAGTCATCCCCTTTGGGAAAAACAAAGTGCCCACAAATTACCACATAGGTGGTAATCCATTAAGTATGGAAGAAGTAATTAGGGACTTGGGGACCCAAGTAGATGGCAGTCTCTCCTTTGACAATCATGTTGCCAAAGTGGTTAGAAAGACTTTCTATATAGCCCACCTTATCACGAAAGGGTTCACATCTAGATCAAGAGAGGTCATTGTGCTTCTCTACTCATCACTAATCAGGCCCATAATTGAATACAATGCCCCATTTGGGATGTACCTTACCCGACACCTGCAGCAACTGGAAAGACCCCAAAGGTACCTCACCAAGAGGATCAAGGGGCTCAAACAAATGCTCTATGCAGTTCGGCTAAAGAAACTCCAGCTCTACTCAGTTGCATACCGCCTACTCAGAGGCGATCTGTGTCTGACGTATAAAGCCATGTCCAACCCAGAATTAATGGACATGCTTCACCTCAGGAAATCCAAATCCCTTAGAGCTATGTGCTCCAGGGACTTGAACCTCAGCACAGAAATAAATAGGACATGCTGGAGGGACAGATTCATGTCCCAGAGGCTTCCCTCACTCTGGAACAAAATCCCAATCCATGTTAGGCAGAGCCCTTCACTGACCCTCTTCAAGAGAAATCTTGATGAGTGGATGGGAGATCGTAAGTTTACCCCTGGGATCTCTTCTGTGTCCCTGCATGACGGAGGTACAGTAAACTAACCTTAAAAGGGCTACCTTCTGTGACCTACTATACAGAGGCACAGTCAACTAATCTAAAAGGGTGGCGAAAGCCAAACACACTCTGGCTAGGCTTATAAATGCCCTAGGGCAGATAGCCTAGTATCAACCTATGAACCTATAATCCATAAAGAAATATGTCATCCATTGCAATGAATGTAAAGTACAGTTACAGTATTACCAGTATACCACAGTTGTCTTTGATGCCAAACCCCTGCCTAACATATGTGCACAGTTGTTGATATAGGTGGCATACTGCTGTACTAGACTATACATGTTGCTAGATACACACATATACCCTGTAACACAGATATGATTGAGGGCATGGTACAGGCATAATTACACACACATCAGACATACATACAACACACAAATGTATGCCAACCCAGATGAGCTTTAGCTGTGTACCATACAGCACTGTGTGTCACTACTTACAAAACCTTCTGCCTGAGGTATGTAATCTGTGAGGACTACAGGGAACACACAAAACAGTGTTTCCAAGCAATGTGAACATACACCATACTGTAGTGTTTAAGCCTACAACTTCAGGTAGTACTACAGTTCATATGGGAGTTAGATTCACCAGCAGTACCACTCACTAAGCATACATGTATTGCTTTAGCCTACAATGGGACACCACAGTAGAAAACAAGGGACTACGTCACACCGTGTGCCATACTACTTTTTATGCCTAGCAATAGCATACACATCTTTTGCTGGGATCACAGCTAGAACACAAACTACCATGACAGAAACAATTTCGCACTAAGCTATCACACCTTTACAGACCTTGCACTCATTCACCATCACACTCAGTCAACCTCATATAGCAATTATTGCACTAAGTACATGTGTGTGTGCATCGTGTCATGGGTAGGTAATACGCTATTGGCCCAAGGGCCTACAGCAGCCTAGCCATATGCTACCCTGGCCTTTGACACACATGTAATTTAATTTCACTTGCCCCTGTCAACCAGAGCAACAGAGGTGATTCCTGGGGTGTATTTCCTATCTCCCAAACAATCATCTGGAGTATTTATGACAACTGCTAATGAGGAGCTTTGTTTGCTATTGACAGGTGGTTTGTTCCAGAGTATGGCATGTCTCTGAGTTAGGACTCTATCCCTCCAGCATGTGCTGTTTAGTGAGCTGACAAGGTTTAGGGCCCTAGAGCATGTATCTGGGAGGGATTGTAATATGTTTACGTGGAGGATGTCCAACAGCTATGGGTGTGACATAGCTCTGTATGTTAGGCAGAGGTCACCTCTGGTTAGGTGGTATGCAACACAGTGTAGCTGTCGTTTTGTGAGTCGGTCTGCATAGGGCATCTGTTTGAGGCCGGTATTACTCTTTGTGAGGTATGTCTGTGGCCTTTCCAGTTGCTGTAGTTGGCATTGTACTCTCAATGGGTTTTAAGTGTGATGAGTAGAGGGGAACACTGACCTATATTTCCTTAGATGACACACCTTTTGTGATGACGTGTACCACGTAGACAGAGTACATGACTAGTGTGGCACTGTGATTATCAAAGGGGAGGCTACTGTCCACCTGTGTCCCATGTTCCCTTATCACATCTTCGGTGTTAGGTAGACTACCACCTATGTGGTAGTTAATGGGTACAGTGTTCTGGCAAGAAGGGATGGCACTGCAGTGTCAACACTGAGCTTCAGTCCATACCTTGGTCGCCAGGCACTTGTCGCAGTAAGTATACCCCATGTCTCTCTCCCTCTTTCTATATATATCTATATATATCTATATATCTATATATATTTATATATATATATATATATATATATATATATATATATATATATATATATATATATATATATATATATATATACACATACACACATACATACACACATACATATAAACAGCCATTGCTGTACATATAGATGTACATATAGGCACATATACAGTCCACTATTCATGGTGGGAATATCAGTTATGTGACAGTTGTGAGATATACAGTCATGTAATAATATTGCACAGTGTTGTGCAGACTGCATTGAAGGTGTCCTCAGCCCATGTAGCTTTAGCAGGCCTCACTGGCTGGAACACTGCAAAACTGACAGAGCCTACCCACAGCGTTTAACCACCACATGTTATATACCAGCACTGCATGCTGTTTCCTTTGCCACACACTACAACCTACTTAGAAATATGCACACAACAACCTTCAACATTATATATATATATATATATATATATATATATATATATATATATATACACACACCCTTCACAAACAGTTGCAGTATGTCCCTTGCCCTATGCACATGTACAGGTACATATAGATATGTACTGCTGCCACATGTGGATGATACACAGTATGTAGAGTACGCTTCATAAACATCTACTACATGCCAGCAAATACATATGTATTACATACCTTTCCTTTATATTGCTCTGTTCCGTCTGTTTTTAAAGGAAATAATTTCTTTCTTTTTTTTTTCTCTGTCTGTTGCTGTTGCTCTTTCTTTTTCTGTGTCTCTCTGTTTCTGCCTCTTTGTCTGTCTTTGTCTGTGTTTGTGTCTCTGACTCTGTCTCTCTCTCTCTCTCTCACTCTCTCTCTCTCTTGCTGCAGTGAGATTATTGCATGTGTGGACAGCAAGTACAGCCTGCTTTTTTAGGTATCTGCACATGTGCATGTGATGGCCTCTGCACCAATTGGTGCCCACCATTTACTAATTGCATGCAGCCTGCTGTGTGGTAATTGCAGTACTCAGTGTCATAGCAGCCCACTGCTATAAAATGCTAGGTTAGGTAGGCGTAGCCCTTTCAACTTTCCAAAGTGGGGCTTGTGCTTGTTTGCTGTGGACACCGTTGTGTCAGTCAGAAGGTTGTTATACTTCTTATATCTAAAGCTAGGGTTGTAGCCAGTGATTTGCATGTTGTACTCAGACCTGAATGTTGCTACTTCTAGTACACACTTGTCAGTGTAGAATTTTACTCACCCCTCCAAATGCTTACACAAGATACATGGGAGTATGTACTTTCTTTTCTAATTAGACAATTAAACTGCCATACAAATGTAGTTATTGCAATGTATTCCTCTGGCACATGAACTGTTCGTGAACTACTATACTGTATATATTAATTACCTCTACTTCTGAACAGTTTGTTGTTTATTTGTGTTGACATTAGCACAGGCTGCTCAGTACAACTGGACACATTTCAGTACTGAGTATGCCTACCTACATCCTTGGTAGAGCCTGAATACACAGGTATATTGTTCTTTTGGGTAGGGGTGCAGAAGTACAGACAGCATTATATATTATTGTGTGATGTTTATCTTGCTGAACATACAGGGTTGCTGTGTATCTGTTAGTCTAACAAGGCAAGTAGTCTGTCTGCGTAGCTCCCACTTGTGGAAATATCCAGATGGTAGCCAGAGATTAGCCTATTATTCTTTGTCTGTGCACCACACCAGTCTTTTCTGCACTGGAACATTGGCATTGTCACAGTTGATTGTTACCAGTACATGGCTACATCCTTTTATATGTCTGTGTTGTGCTCCTACATAAGGGTATGCTTGTGGGAATCATTCCAAAGCTATTTGCAGATTGTGTAACAGCAGAAAAGCTGAAATGCCTGTGTGTTTCTGCCTCTGCCAGGCCTCTGATACACTCAGGTATATATTTGAACAGCCTCAGGGAGAGATACATATAAGTGAGGTACACCTGTAATATATTACAGACATTAAGTTGAGACTGTGAGAGAATCAGAGCATATGTATTAATACACCTTTTCTGACATGCATGCAGTGTGTACTCTTACTTATTGACATTATTCATTAAGTGTAATTCCCCACTTTTCGGCCTAACGCCAGTACTTTTCAGAGGGATTCTGAGGGACACAGCTAACATTTGTGTACGAATCAGGGACATCCCTGAAAAGCAGTCACAGTTGGGAAGTATGACCTCTGCCCTATTCAGATATGCCAGTGTTTATCCTGCTCTGATACTGTGTGGGGTTTGTAAAGTGCTACTGTAACATTATTTCCTGCTAGAATGGCTGGTTCTCTTTTCACAGTCATGTCATGCAATTCCACAACAACTGCTGGTAAAGATCCACAGAACAAGATTTGTGTTATGGCATTCCTATTTTCCCTTTGTAATGCATGATATATTTATTACAGCACCAACTTGTTGTATATCTACTATGGCTTAGTGGTACTTCATGCAGGGTAGTGTGTCCAAGGTCCGGGGTTCGAGACTGACAGAGGTGTTTTATTTTGCTGTTCAGCAGAACAAGAGCCCTGCCATGCAGAGTGACTAAGGCACTTTTAAGCAGTTGTAAGCGGGTTTGCGCGGGTTTGCACGAAGCTTAGCAATACTTAGCTAAGCACACATGCACACACTCGCTCAAACCCGCTAACTACTGCTTAAAAGTGCTTACTCCCGCTAACCCCCACACTGATTTCTTTGAAAGAAAAGAAAATGGGGAGATAGGAAAGTGGTGAAAAAGGGGGCACAAAGAGGGAAAGACAGTAGGGAAACCAGCTCGGGATGTGCAGGTCGGGTGTAGGGAAGGTTCATAGCTGCCCATTTCTTTACCAGCAACAGCTGTGCATATGTTAGAAATTTGGAGCAAAATTTGAAACCCTCCACCCTTGAGAGAGGGGTGAGAACTACAAAGTATGTTGTACTGCCAATTGTAATTATCAGTTTACATGTCCAGCAGACATATGTGCGAAATGGGCAGCTATGTATGGGGCGTAATGTTTTTGTGCAAACAGACTGCCCTTTTTTTTTTTTTCAGGTGAGAGTGGAATGTGAGGTAGAGGAAGTAGGTATATTTGGGGAGGTAGGTTCTGGAGGTAAACAGACAAGACAAACAAGACGCATACAGGAGTGGAATATGACACGTGGTGGGTGAACGCAATTGACGGGGACGGATGTTTGGAAATCGCAAGCCCATGAGCCCACAGATGGTAACAGTGGAACTGAGATCCTCACCCATGGGCAGTCACCACTGCACCTTCATAGCCCCGAGGGTGGCTGTGCTGGGGGCCGCGTAGAAGGGGCAGGCTCACCCGTGAGTCGCGCCACTCTCGCCTTGAGCTGGCGTGGGGGATCAGCGACTGAACGCTGGATCTCCCTATGCACCACAGCCCGGACCCTTCGGAGGGTGACAGGTGGCCCTTCTCCGCCCACGCTTGCATGGGGGGGACGAGCTCCATCCCCTGCAGCGCTTCCACCCGAAGGTGGCACAGGACCAATGGAAGAGGGGAGCCCGGGCTGGGCACCGGACCTGCTGGTGCCAGGTGCAATCGCCACCTGAGGAGGGACAGGTGGGTCCGCTGGGGCCAGCCTTCCCATATGTTCTGTGTTTAGGTGTGTCTGATTACAACATAGACAACAGCATTCCAAATTAGTTGTAACAGCATGCAGAAATATTCCCATTAACCCAACACACCAGGGTTCCAACAGTTGAACAGCAAGCATAACACATGCATATATTGAACGACAGTGGACATTCCAACAGCATGCAGGGATGATTGGTGGCAACAGGCCACCAAGATTGTGGTGTTTGAACAGGGCACATGCATCAAAGTAAATGCAGATATTTATAGAACAATAGGACATATGTCCCAACAAATGTTTTGAGATTAGACATATCCATTGAGGTGTGGAATTGCATTCTTTATGCACATACAGTAGGGTGTAAAAAGATACCTCCATTAACATCTTATAAGTACTTTTAGTCTACACTACATTCCTATTGACTGCAGGTGTATATCCCCTACATGTATTATTACACTAGACAACGTGGATTAGGTTGTGTAATGGGTTTGGCTGATATATATCTGACATACTAACGGTCCAAGATGCAGATGTTACTGCTACATAGTTATATATTTTATTTATATTTATATATCTACATATCTGGATGTGTTCACGTGACATTTTCAGTTATATTTCTACAGAAACCTACATTTCATGTAGCATACTCACATTTCTGGGGAACACATTAACAAGCTACTCATGTGCCAGATTTACCTATGCATGCCAGCCATTAACCAACTGTTGAGGACTGTATATATGTTTCACAGCTACTGGCACTTCCTTCATCCACTTTATATGGGACTGCCTAACTGTCGGTTGATAGCACTTAATACACCAGTACTATTTATATAATGCAAGGGTACAACAACATTTCAAAGTAAGTGACACAGACACACTCCAAGTATTATACCTTTATTAATTACATTACACACTTTTCTACAGGCTCTCTCATTTATTTGATATTACAGTGCATACAGAAGACTTATTCAAGATGTATTATACCTTTATTAATAGGTTACAACACTCTTTTTCAGGCTCACTCACTTATTTTATATAACAGTACATGCAGATATATTATTCCAGACTTATTTTACCTTTATTAATGGGTTACTACACTCTTTTTCTGGCTCTCTGACTTATATAACAGTACATGCAGAGAAATTATTCAGGGCATTTTATGGCTTTATTATTGGGCTACATCACTTTTTTTCAGGCTCTCTCACCTATTGTATGTAACAATACATGCAGAATAATTACTAACCTGCCTGGTAGCGCAGCCTTAGCAGCCTATCTGCATAGGCTTGCTGATTCGCAGCACGGGCACCTGCAGCTGTGAAGTAAATGAAGGGATATTGAGACATACCTATCCATTATATAGACTAAATTAGCATGTCTTACATACTTCATTCCATGGCTACCTACTCAGTAGTGGGGCATCTTGCATGTCACGGGCCTCCTGTAGCCATCGGTTCAGTAGGTCCTGCTTCCGTCTATTCAGGTCTGCATGGTGGTGACGGACCTGCTCACCAGTCCGAGGGACGCCTGTGGCACTGGTGAGATCATGAGCTAACCGGTTCCAAGCCTCTGCTTTGTACTCCATCCCTTGGAACTGGCCCTGCAGGAGTCTTGACTCATGACGGTGGACAAGGAGCCAAACCATGTATTTTGACTCCTCGATGCCCCAGTGTTGCGCTCGAAAGCAAGTACCCTCTCCAGCACCAGCCATTCTGACTGCAGATGGGAGCTACAATCAGTTATGACAAGTATTCCCGCTTATGGAGCTTAAATATGCCGCATTTCCCGCACTTTTTTGTGATTGGCCGTTTTTGAAAATTCTCGGCTGACTGCAGATCTGCTTAGCAATGGTTAATCTTCCATTTATAAGTATATGTATGTTAACAGTGCATGTTTATCCTAAGCTGTCATGGCTTAGTGGTTCAGTACTTTGATTATGGTGCACAGTGTCCCGGGTTCGAACCTTGTCATTGCTTTTTATTTTACTACTGTCCAGACAGGCTAAGGAGTGTGTCTGTGTTTAGGCCACTTTGCACTACGTTGCTCCATGTTGCCCGACAGTGCGCTGGTTAGCGCGGTGCGCAGCTCCGCACAAACCTATTGCGCTAGGTAAAGCGCTGCTTAGCTATAAGCAATAATATTGCGCTAGGTAAAACCCTGCTTATCTATGGCCAATTTTATTGCGCTAGGTAAAATGCTGCTTAGCCATGGGCAATTATATTGCGCTAGGTAAAACACTACTTAGCTATGGGCAATTATATGTCAATATCCTCAATGCTGCTCACCTTCTTATCTTTATATGTATACATTTTGTTCACTAGTACATAGGCCATTTCAATGCTTTTTAATAAAATTTCATTCATATATGTCAGGAATTATTTTATATACTAATTTAAAACATAAAATAGACAGGGGAGTGGTGGGACTAGAACCGGAAATGCCTCCTCTTTGTGCGAACGCTCTACCACTACGCTATTGCTATTTGGCTTGATTTGCATAAACATTTCTTATTATGCTCTTCGTTGTCAACATTGCTAACTGCAGCTAAGCAATGGGCACACCTGCGCACACACGCGCAAATACGGGCAGATATATCGGGAATTATAAAATAAAAAAATTAGTGTACATTTTACATTTACAAAGGGGTTTAGTATGTTGGGATATGTACTGTTTGCTATGTGTGCATTTCAGCGGACTCGCTCCTTGCATTTCTCATTTTCACTTTATATGGTTGCAGGGGCATGGATATTTGAACTGCTCGGCAGTCCGACACGCCCCCTGCAGTCTTACACGCTCCGTGTAAGCCTTCCAGTTGAGTCAGCGCCCTCATGCATATGTATGATGCTCTGACGTCGTAGGCTTAAACGGCAGTCTCCGAGTAAGAATTGGTTAGTCTTACTCGGAGGATTACTGAATCCCGGCCTATGTCTTTTATTTCTTAGCTTCTTTAACATATGAATAGTTCTTGCTGATATAGTGATTTTTCTCAGTGAAATTGTCCAAACATCTTTATTGAATTATTACTTGTGACATAGGCAAATTTACATTTATATAAAGTCAAACTGTATTAAGACGTTCATGTTTATAAACATTATACTTCACATATATTGCTATATATCATATAACCTAAGCAACATTACATAAATTATGCAATTCCTGCTCTTTTTTTTTTAAACAGAAAACGTTTATTAAACCGTCACTTATGACATAGTCAGTCATACATTTATTTAAATGAAAATGATCCACACTGACACAATCCTAGTTGAAAGCATTTTATGTCACAAGCCATACTGACACTCCCATTTGCAAATGTTATACGTCACTTATAATCTACCCAAACATTTTCAGTCAAATATGATGTAGCTCATTTAAGTCCTGTCTTCTCTTAAACCTCATTCATCCCCTGTATGTATTGTTCCTACATTTCCAATTTTTCCTATGTAGTTTGCTCCTACCCTTTTTCTAAAGATCTCAATTCCAATTGTTTTGTGTCTGTTACTATATTCACTACTTCTAATATAGATGGATTAGATTTTGATTTTCATTTTGTAGTAGTTGATTTTTTGGTAGCCACCATAATTAGACACAGCAAGGCCTTACCATGTCTAGGCAATTCCGAGTCTGTATCATAGCTCAGAAAAAACATCTCCCTCATCACATCTGCCCACCCAGCATTTCTGACAGTGCAGTCCACAGAGAATCCTTAAAGTCCACCAACTCACCCCACTCCCAGAAAATATTTTCCCAGTCCCCTCTTTCTTCCTTGTCTCACCTCCAACATTTGCTGTCTACCTGAGGAAAAATTTTCTGGAGTCTACTTGGGGTATAAAAATATCTATGTAAACATTTCCAAGCAAAAATCCTAAATCTTCTAGATTTTGTTGCATAATTGGGAGACATACATGTATCCCCCTATTGTTTCTTTGTGACTTGCTTATCCAATCTGTCTTCCCAATCCTTTCTAACCTCCTCTGATTGATTCTTACAGTTATTATCAATATTTTATATGCTGTACTAATTATTCCTTTTTTAATGGCAGCTTCTGTTGTAGATTCTACTACAAACTTTACCAGTGCTGGTCTTTTCTCTTTGCCTATAGTCTAATATCAAACCTTGATAAGGAAGGCAATCTCTAACCTGCAGTCCAAATAAATTCTTAGTGTCTTCCCATTCTGTCATCTTTCCCTGTCTAGTTATTTACTCCCAATACCTTTTATTTATTTATTTAACATTTGTTTACTGGGAAAGTCTAACTTGGAACGAGCCAGTTTTCAGCGGAGACCCGGGTAAAAACACTCCAGACACATGTCGTGGGAGGAAACCATAGCACTCGAGGAAACCCACATGAACACTGGGAGGACATACCGACTCTGCACAGAAGGTACCCCACCAGAAAATCGAACCGGGGGAACCTCTTGCTGTTAGGTAACGATGCTACTCAGCACCACTGCACCGTCCGCCTTGGTTCCTTTGCCAGTTTTCTCCAATAAATGTCAGCTCCTCTTGCCTATTGTTTCTATCCCTAATTGCAGTCATCCCTATTGGCAGAATCTCCTTTCTCCATTCCTATGATGGCTTGGTTCTTAGGATACTTTTTGCTACTTTATAGATATAATATTTTGCATGATTATTGTTATTCTTCTTAAAGGACTGCATTTAAAATCCCAGTCTCTCCTTGTTTCTTGAGCTTTCCCCCTGTTTCATCATCACCCTTTTGCACTTTGAATTAAAGTTTTCTGCTTGTGCTATGTATAGGAGCCTTAACTGTGTACCTCTGAAATACCCCTTCAAGTTGGGTAATCCCAATCTGCCCTGTTCTACTGGGAAAATCAGCTTATCCCACTTGACTCTTGCCGTCTTCCCCTGCCAGATAAAGTCCTTCGGCCCTTTTGTTAGTTGCTATCTACAACTTCTCTTCTGGATGATAAAAATATGCCTGACCTGTATATAAGACTAATGGGATAAAAACATTTTAACTACTTATATCTCACTATCCATATCCATATAACAAAGATTCAATTTTCTCAATTTTTGTATTAGCTTTTGTTTAACCTCTTCCCACATATCCTTAGCTGCCACACCAGAATCATTTTTAATCAGTACTCCTAAATACTTCATTTTATCATGTCCCCATAAGTACAGATATTGCTGAACCAATTCATGTGTGGGTACATAATTTACCGCCACTTCCTTTATTTTAGCTTCATTAATTTTGTATCCCAAAAAGATGTGAAACCATCTCAAAGTGTTCTACAACAGTGTAATATGTCTTTGTGGTTTTGTCAGGTATAAAATAATATCATCTGTAAATAGAGCAGCTTTTCTTGACTACCATACCAATTATATCCTTGAATTTCTGAGTCCCTTTTTTTCCTTGCTATTGGTTCTAAATATAGTGCAAATAGCAAAGGGAAAGAGGACACCACTGCCTGGTTCCTCTACTCAAGCAAAAATTATCAGAGAGGATCTCACCCACTTTCATTTTCACCTTTGATTCCTCATGTATCCTTCTAATTAACCATATAATTATTTTAAGGAAATGCAAAAGCTTGCATTGCCCTGCTCATCAAGTCCCAACTTAGTCTTTCAAATGCTTTGTCTGCATCAACACCCACCAACAACAATGATCTTTTCTTACATTCTGCTTCCCTCTGGATCATTAATGTTCTGTTAATATTTTCAAATTTGACCTCCTCTCCACAAAGCCACATTGCTCCATATCTATCAATTTTGGCATTACTTTTGCCATTTTTTAGCCATTATAGACATGAACACTTTATAATCATAGTTTAGTATTGAAATGGACCTGTGTAAAGCTGGATCTGATGGATCTGTACCCTCTTTAGGTATTACAGCTACCATTGCTTTCTTCCAGGATGTTGGTATGATGACAGGAAGCACAGCCAGCCTTGCCAGGGAGAACAGGGCAGTGAATGTATGACTTCTGCCAGCACAGCTAGCTAAAATGTGGTAAATAATTGTATGTCATTAGTATATCAAACTTGTTTATACTGATGCTTGTGCTGAAAATGTATTTGTGAGCTTTGCTTATGTTAATTGTGTTAAAATGCATCAACAGTGCACCCTGCTGAAATGAAGAGAAATGTGCATGTATTAAGACAGCTGAATTAAATGTATATGTTTTAATAGAGGACACTGGCACAGCAATAGTTAACCAGCTGGCTTATTTTAAGAAAAGTAAGGGGAAATGTAAATGAGCTGTTAAATCATTGAACGGCACCCCACAGTGGTGAGCAGAACCAGAGACAATTGGTCTGGGAGAGAGCCTTTGTTTATTAGCTCAGTGAAAAGGGGAGGCCTCCAGGCACTGCCATAAACATTTGGATGTGTATTGTAGCCATGTATATTCAATTCCTGTCTCAAACTTCAAAAGGAGATAGTGTGGGAACCTAGAGTCAGGTGACCAGATGAGGTCATTCAGCAAGTCATCTTGGATATTATATTTTACAGGGAGTAATCTCAGACTATAGATTATTTTGTTTGGGAGCCTGACTTGAAAGACTGCTCACGTATCTCATCTGGCCTTGCCCAACTAAGTTACTAAGGAACAGTAAATTCTCTTAGGTTCAGACAGGAATATAGTGAAGCTTAGTTTAGATAATGTTTTTCTTTATTTGTCTGAGTCTGTCCTTTAGTCTTCTTTTCAGTATTTCATGTGATCTGAACTCTGTAGTTTACTGTGAATATATATGCAGTATTTTCATGTTCTTTCCTTATTTATTATTAAATATATTTAAAACTTTTATCTTGGCTGCTTCTTGTAGAGAGTATCTAACCTTTGAGAGTACTTATATTTATTTGGTGACATTGTGTGGGCCAGTCCAGAAAGCCTAGCTGTCTTGGTGAACTACCATTTATATTAGTAATAATATTGAACAGTATAATTGGACACTCTTTGTTAAGAACCTTATAGTAACTGACTGGTGACAGTGATAACTACCTTAAAGTCTTGGCAAAATTGCCAGAGTGGGTAATTTGTGCCAGCCTTTCCTTGGAATGTGTATGTGTGAAAACTAAAGAGTGTGCTTGCCAGATACTTGGGACAAGAACACGAAGCACTGGATTTACAGAGAGGGTACTGGAGGACTTGGCTTGGACACTCAACTGAAGACCTAATTCTGCAATTGTACCAGTGAGGAGTCTTATTGGAGCTCTGGAGGGAGACAGATAGAGAGATATCCAGACCCCGAAGTGAAAGCTTAAAATCTCGAACACCCGGAACAGCGATTTTTTTCCCAGGGAAAAAAATCACTGGTCCACAAACCCCCCACCAAAAAAAAAAAAAAACTTAAAACATTATCTAATGTGGGGGGGTGAAGCCCCCCACCTCCTTACTTAAATATACCAACTCCGAGCTCACACCACAGTGAAGGAAATTGCAAGCTCCCGAAACCGGCCCAGCATTTTTTTTGCCCTGTGACAAAAATCTCTGTTCCGGGTGTTCGGGATTGTAAGCTTTCGCTTAAAAGGGGTAGATGAATTAGCATTCGCTTTTCTAAGTGCTCGCTAATTAAATATAGACCCCAATTAAATGCACATGTTCCTGTGAAATTAAATTCTGTCGAGCCTAGCCCAGATTTTATATTTTGGGGAGTAATATATATAAATTCACTTTGAACTCCTATTACTGAATTCACATCTTCTATACCAAATACTTTCATAATTTGTTTCAGAAATCTACCCTCCTTTGTTGGATTTTCCCTTCTGGGCCCCCCAGACACATATTCACTGCTGGAAATCAAATTTCAGTCCCCACCTATAAGTAATATTCCTTGCTGAAAACTGATTATTTCTCCCAGAATTTTCTTAAGCTATGTTATAGGCATGTAGTCCTCCACCCTTGCCAGTAGCCCCTTAGCACTACAAGTCTGCCATTATTATCTTTTTTATCCTCTTCTGTCACTATTGGAGCTCCTGTTGCAATTAATATAAGTAATCCTCTTTTCCTTTGTCCAGGATATTCTGCTGAATAATCATCCTGAAAACCTTTCTTTATCAAATTCATGTTTAGTTATTTCCAAGCGTGTCTTCTTTAACATAGCTGTTTGCACTGTACATTTTAGTATAGTTCATTATTTCATTTTTGTATTTATTTGAGAGACCATTGATATTTAAAGACATTACAGAAAACATCATTGTATGAAAAAGTTATTTTTCACATATACTTTTATGTGTAACACATTTTTTGTTAAATCTCTACTTCTATCTTTTGTGTTACATGCATATACTGTTTGGCAGCTTGAACTTTTATATACTTGTTTCTTGTCATATCCATTTGAGCCTATGTCATATCTTACAAAACTTTTTTGTTTTATTGAAAGCCATAAGAAAGAATATACCCTCAAACCTATTAATTTAATACTAACACACAAAACTGTATACATCTTCAAATATTGAAATGTTACCTTCCTGTTTGGAACAAATGTCCCAAACTGACAGCCACACTTCTACACTTTATTTAACCTAAAAGAAAGACTATCCCTGCTAACATTGTGCAGCCTGTGCTTCTCCTAAGTGCTAACTGGTTTTATAGCTCTTCCAACTGGGAAAACCCCTGAATGCTTTCAGAGAACATTATATCCTAGCCAGTTTCTCTATTTTTTCTTTTTTTCCCCAGCCAACCACTTTCCTCCAGACTGTAACCAATTTCTCTTTATCATTTCATCTCCATAGAGACATGAGAACCAGCTGGCCAATTTGTCATTACCAGATTGTCTTCATGAAGATATGAGAACCAGATAGTGAATTTCTCTTTATCGGATTGTTTCTGTGGAGACATGAGGGCCAGATATAGAATTGTTTCAAAACATACATTCATTAGCTAGGAAAAAAATCATAATATTCAATATTCTTTTTCATTTACTTGCTTTCAGTTAAGACTAGTTCTAAATCAGTCTAAGATCCTTAATCTAGTCATTCCCCCATACAAGGATAAGAAAATGCACACTGTCATGCTGTTTTAACTAGGCTTTATTTACATTGCAGTGCTTAGATTTCTTAAATTTTAACAAGAAGAAAAAGAGAAGGGAGAAAGAAAAAAAAACAGCAGCACCTATTTACAGTCCCCATTACACTTAAAAATAACTGAGAAAACTTTACTGTATAGCATGCAAAGCAAACCATACACTGCAAAATATCACTATTCTTTACTTACAGTTAACTTTCTCCCCTGTCTTCCAATCTGCAAAGCATTTTTCCGAACATTAACAACATGAAGTAGGGCATATACTTTAGAGTCACCCACAAATCCAACAAATTCTGAAAAAGTCCAGTATTTCCACATTTTCTTGATCTGTCATATTTCACAAGTATAAATTATTGCATTATGATCCCAGATTAAGTTACTGATTTCATTACTGTTCATCTACATTTCCCAAATCCTGTCTCTTGTTTCATTTCCAACTTACTCTTGATTCTTCTAGTCAACTCTCATGGTCCCTTCCTCTCTCCAACATTTTCCATTGGAACAGTGGAAAAGGTTTCACAGGTACAATCTGTGGCCAGAGTATCAGGAAGCAGAATTTCCTTCAGTTTCACAACTCACTTTTTGTTGGGCAAACTTTTGTTTTCCTCCTTAACATGTACTTCATCAAAAAATGAATTTCTCCCTGCAGGGTAGAATACATTGAAGACAGCTGAGTATAACAGTTTTGATCTCACACCTCTGTCTTGACATTCCCTGAATAGTGAAATGAATTTACTCCTTTTCTACCTTGTGCACAATAACTACTGATTTTCCAAAAAAGACTGCTATCTCCCACTTTTAGTATTTTGTCCTTCTGCCATAGTTTTGACATAATCAACTCCTTCTGCTGGTAGGATTGCATCCTTACAATTAAGGGTGTATGTTGCTTTCCCATAGCCAGGTTTGGAACATACACACGATGTGCCCTTTCAACTAACAACTGCTGCTATGGGATACCCGTCCAGTTGCTTATTTGTGCTTTCATAAAATTAATATAGTCTGTTTCTTCCAGATTCTCTGGTACAGCGGAAAATCTCAGTTTTTTCCTTTGTGCTGTGTCCTCTAATTGTATTATTTTTTGAAACATCTCTTCCTGAGCAGTCTCATATTCAGCCAGCTTTTTCCTTCATTTTAGCCTCTGATGTTTGCAGCTTTATCACCTCATTTGAATATCTGTTTAAAGCTTCTTCTATTTTCCCAACCTTTTTTTGTTTGTGTTGATATACTCCATCAGTGTTTAATTTATTTTAACCAGGTCTGTGTGCAGTTGTCTTATGTATTCCTGTAGGTTACTAGAAGCCATGTCTGGAGGTTGCATTGCTTTTTGCTTGAACAGCTCAGAAATTTCCCTAGTCGGTGTTTCTTCCTCACTTTTTGTAGCTGATTTTTTTCCAGGTGCTCTGTATTTCTTTTTTCCTGGAATCCAGATGGTACACTTACTAGCCAGTTACTGAAATCTTCCAAGAAACACAAGTCTGCTGGCCTTCTCTGCTGAGGTTCTGTTTTCACGCTGGGAGAGCTAGAGTTAAACTGTTACTCACTGTGCAGCCATCTTAGAAGTCTGAAATTGCCAAGTTGTTGAATAAAACTCAAAAGACGTAAAAGAGATTCAGGCCTTGTGAAGGTAGTACCCTTTCTAAATCATGCTTTGGTTACAGCAGAAATCTCATTCCCACTTTGTAAGATCTCTGCTTCTGCAGCAGATGTAATTTTCTAGATGTTATCTCTTGCCATACATGGGTATTGTTTATCATTTACCACATTGCTGCTTCTTAGAAGAACCTTAAAAGTCATCTATCAGACCAGAAAGTGTGTGCTTCTTTAGTTTTTATGAATAACAAGTGCAGAAATTAGGAGGATTTATTGTTGCATTGTGTGGACCGTAGATGGCTGCATAAAGTACCATAATATTTTTGCAAAATCCTGTATCAGTAAGATTGCCTTTTTAGCTGTACGTGCTGGAGGAGTGGCCTGTAAGAGGTATAGTAGCTGTAAGAAGCCTGAAAGTTATTAGCGTTTTATGATCTGTCATATGCAAGTGGATGTTTTCTAGACTCATGCAAGAGATTTATTTTTGTTAAGTAGTTTTTTGTGTGACATAGTAAACAGCTGGAGAGCCCTGAAACTGAACTCAGATGTTCTTCGTGTTTCACTATTGCAGTCATCACACTTGGGTTATCTGCCTGCAGGTAGCCCTCAGTCGGCCCGAATACCAGAGACTTAGTATTTCTGTGTCAGATGCTGTCACTCCAGGACTGATGTCAGGTCGTCAGGGGTATAAAAACAGGCAGCTGACGCCATTACATCAGTCTTTCCTGCCGAGGAGCTCGAAGCAGAAGCAGTTAGCAAGTGCCAGTCGGCCGCTACCTGAGTTTTCGTTTATGAATTGAATCATCCTCAAGTCTTCTAAAGCTAAGTACCCCATTGGGGATCCTTTTTTCTTGCTCTAACTGATGTCAGAAAAAGTTAATAATTGTCTTGCCTGTGGAAAGCAAATACCACACCAAGATTTTCATTCTTACTGCATTGCCTGTCTAGGCCCAGACCACGACGTACCTCGCTGTCAGTTTTGTGCCTTGTTCAACGCCGAGCCATTCATCGTCGGGCCCTTATTGTCGCTAAATACTTTCATTCTCGATCTCCATATTCCAAAATGGCTGCAGTAAGCCATTTGACTATCAATATTCTGAAAAAACGTAAGGATAAAGACAGAGACAGACCGCACAGGTTCAAAGCTGCCGACAGTGCTTCCATTAAGCTAGTCGCCAGTTGGCCGGTACTCAGTGAGGCACTTTCGCAGCCCCTGATGCCCGCTTCAGTGGATTCGCAGGCCTCTACCAAGACCCGTTCAGATTCTGGTATGCCTCGAGACTCTTCTTCGACTATGGAACCGGCAGATGTCTCTACCTTGGATGGGTCCAGAGCCGCTGAGCAGGCACTGGCTTCTGAGGAAGTTCTTCATACTACCAATGTTTGACACAAACCGATTACTTCAGTTCTGTCTAAAACTACCGAGTTTCTAAGGCCAAGAGTACATGCTACGCCTAGAAATCTAACGACCAAAGCGCATGTGCCTGCTCCCTTGCCACAAAATAAAATGCTTAGAATGGCAAAAGACCTTATTATGCTGATTAGGGGAAGTCAGCCTTCCCCTGCTAAGAGAAAAAGGGACCAGTCCCCAGCAGCTTCAACAGACCAAAAGTCCCAACGACTCTGAGGTTTCTGATTATGAAGACATGCCCTTATCTGCTTATGAGGATTCTGATGCAGAGGAATCCATTCCCTCTGCCTCTCCTCCAGAGGATTTTTCTTTTGGTGAAACCTTATTACTTTAAGAGAGTATTTCCACTGGGAATGCCAAGACTATCCTCAGTCCAAAAAGAGACTCAGAGAATTTCTTGACTTACCACAGCACAGGCCTTTAGCAATACCACCAGTCTTGGAAGTTGTTGATGATATCTTTATGGAATCCAGTCTTACTCCTGATACTTTACCCCCTGCCCCTAGGAAACCAGACAAGTAGTACAGAGTACCTGACTCTCACAAATTTATTTTCAAAAATCCTACTGCTGACCCAGAGATCATTTCCCAGGGGCCTAAAGGTATCAGGGCAACTACAGCTAAGAATCCCACCCCTTCGGACAGGGATTCCAGAGCTTTGGACAGATGGGGTAAGAAAGTATATACCTCTGCAACTCTTGCCATTAGGGTTTTGAATTGTCAAGTTCACATGTTGAAGTACCAACAACATATTATGGAAGTTGTTAAGCAAAAAATAGCTACTTTTACAGACTGTGCAGAAAATAAAGAACTGCAAGAGCTTATGAATTCTGCAAGCCAAGTCAGCAAGCATACATTGCAGTGTGTCTTTGACACCCTAGAAGCATCTTGCAGGGTAGCAGTCACTGGTTCTGTACTGAGAAAGCATGCTTGGCTTAAGGATCAGACCTTGCCAGATCATGTAAAATCCAAGTTACTAGATGCTCCTTTGAACAAGGACAATCTGTTTGGCACCAAAGCAGAAGAGGTTCTTAAAAAGATGGAAGAAAAAGCTACATCTATGTAGACAGTTAAATAATTCTTGCAAGTACAGCCTCCTAGATTCAGTAGGCATTGCCATTTGAAATATTGGTCCTTTCCAGCCCCCTCAAGGTCATCTCAAACTAGACCCAGGGGAAACAGACCCCCCCCAGACTACAGTCTCAGGATATGCAGAGATCTAAGCAATGGGGTGCCTCCAAAGTGGCACCAAAGCAGAAGAGGGTCTTAAAAAGATGGAATAAAAAGCTACATCTATGCAGACAGTCAAATAATTCTTGCAAGTACAACCTCCTAGATTCAGTAGGCATTGCCATTCGAAACATTGGTCCTTTACAGCTTCCTCAAGGTCATCTCAAACTAGACCCAGGGGAAACAGACCCCCCCAGACTACAGTCTCAGGGTATGCAGAGATCTAAGCAATGGAGTGCCTCCACCTCTAAAGCAGGGAGTGCTAAACCACCCCCTTACAGAAATAATTCCCAATGACTTCTCAACTCCACCCTCCTCCTCTGCCCAGTTGCTTGTGCCCTTCATGCAAAAAACTGGATCCCATCACCAAAGACCGATGGGTTCTCAACATTGTATCCCAGGGGTACAAATTTTACTTCCACTCACTGCCAACCCCAAAATGGTTCCCAGACTTCCCTCTAAACCAGTGGGCAGAGACTCAAAACCAAGTCCAGTCCCTGCTCTCTATAAGGGCAATTCACCCTGTTCCTGCGGAACAGATAGGTCAAGGATTCTATTCCAGACTTTTCCTGGTACCCAGAAAAGAGGGCACTTGGTGCTGATTCCTAGATCTTTCAGTTCTCAACACCTTTCTGGTGGTACCAAAATTCAAAATGCTCACCCTGCAGTAGCTTCTACTTATGTTAGCCAAAGATTTCTGGTTAGTCACCCTAGACTTAAAAGAAGCCTATCTGAACATCCCTATAAGGGAGTCATGCAGAAAATATCTATGCTTCAGGGCAGGATCTATGCATTGTCAGTTCTCTGCACTTCCCTTTAGCTTATCCACCGCTCCCAGAGTATTCACAAAATGCCTTTGCTCCAGCCATTCCGTACTGCAGACAGTGAAATATTCAAATTTTCCCATACTTGGACGACTGCCTGATTCAGGCAGACAGTCAGGAAATGCTGTTCCAGCACCTGACATTTGTAAAAAAAACTTTCTAACCTCCCTGGGGATACACCATCAAAGAAAAGGAATCACAACTACTCCAAAGTCAAAAGATTGTATTCCTGGGAGCAAGCATCCCAGACAGCATTCCTCACTGCAAGAAAACAAGCCTATCTGACAGGCTATTTTACTCAAATGGCCACCAGAACCCAGCTATCCGCAAGTAAATTCCTGCAGGCCCTAGGGTTCATGGCCTCTTACATCCTACAAATTTTATATGCCAGACTGCATATGAGGAAACTTCAGTGGTACTTAAAAAGTCTTTGGTGCCAACATTCTCAGGACCTGGACACTGTCATTCCTATAATACCCTGTCCATGCTTTGGTGGGCAGCAGCATGCAAATACAACAAGGGACTTGCCCTTTACCCAACCCCACGCTGCCCAGACCCTAACCACAGATGCACCAGGCTATGCGTGGGGGGCACACATGGACAGCAAGTGCATTCAGGGCCACTGGAGCCCAAGTCAAATGCATCTGCACATCAACCAGAAAGAGATGCTAGCTATGCAGCACACACTGACAGCTTTCAGATCCCTACTCCCACCAGGACACCTGCTAATAAAAACAGACAACACCACAGTTATGTGGTACATCAACAAGCAGGGGGGAACCCACTCTTATCCACTCTGCAGGCTAGCCATGGCCCTGTGGAACACGGCCTTGGACATGCAGGTGCATCTGCAAGCTCAATTCCTACCAGGAAAACAAAACTCACTGGCAGACGATTTAAGCAGAAATCTCCTAGGCCCATGAGTGGCAATTAGAGCCATGCACCTTCAACCTTGTGATTCAGAAATGGGGGACCCCAGAGTTGGATCACTTTGCCTCCCCCTGCAATCACTAGCTCAGAAGATTCTGCACCAGGACACCTCACAGCAGGGCCTGGAAAGTGGATGCCCTATCTTTCTAGTGGGTAAATCTCTCAATCCATGCCTTTCCCCCTCTGCCCCTCCTCTCAAGAGTATTGCTCAATATAAGACAAGACAGACCAAGGACAATTCTGATTGCCCCAGACTGGCCATGCCAACACTGGTACCCACTTTTGCGAAGCCTGTCACCGGTGCCACCCTGGCACCTACACCAGAACCCAACCCTGCTGTCTCAGCAGGGGGGACAGATCTTGCATCCGCAACAGCAAACCCTAAATCTTGCAGCCTGGCTTATTCCTTGAATTCTCCCCCAGTAACCAGCCTAAGCAAGCAGGTGCTGGACGTCATCCTTGAAGCCAGAAGACTCAGTACAAGGAAATCCTATGCTGATAAATGGAAAAGATACTGCTCCTGGATTCAGTCTAAATGAGAGGGCACAACTCTGCCTTCCCTGCCTCTAATCCTGGATTACTTAGCAGATCTACTCCACAGAGGCTTATCCTTCTCCTCCATTAAGATCCATGCCTCTGCCATTTCAGCTCATTACAACACTGAGCCTCCTCTCTTCTCTCACCCTCTTATCAAATAGTTTCTGAGAGGAGCAAACAACTTAAGGCTGTCAAGGAGAGCACCCACCCCTGCTTGGGAACTAAACTTTGTACTGGAAAAACCTTTGAGCCTGCAGCATCAGCAGAGTTAAAATTCCTCTCTTGGAAAACAGCCTTGCCTCTGGCCATCACTTCAGCTAGAAGTGTGTCTGAGCTACAAGCACTTATGGCTGTGGAACCCTTCATTATTTTCCATGCTGACAGGGTTTCCCTCAGGACTAACATAGGTTCATAGGTTCATAGGTTCATAGGTTCATACTAGGCTATCTGCCCGAGGGCATTTACAAGCCTAGCCCATAGTTTTGTGGCTTACGCCACCCCTTTAGTATGGGGAACTATACCCATTATTTTGCTGTGCCTCTGTTGAGCAGTGACACTGAGGTAATCCCTGGGGTATATCTGCGATCTCCCATCCATTGGTCAAGATTTCTCTTGAACAAGGCCAGCGAGGTGCTCTGCCTCACATATACCGGGATTTTATTCCACAGCATAGGGAGTCTTTGGGTGATGAATCTATCCCTCCAGCACGTCCTATTAATAGCCGTGTCGAGGTTTAAGTCTCCCTTCCTTTATGCCTAAAGTGGTGACCGTGTGGCTCTCAACTAATCTATCCATTTACCTACTTCTTCCTAATCCTCAAAATAAAGGGAAAGGATCCTGCACTCCTTGGATGTGCACAGACAGCTCAGATTCTACCTTGATAGGACTAAGCCCTTCAGAAAATCTGACCGGTTACTAGTTAGCTTTGCAACAGGGGCAGAGGGCAAGGCCATTTCAAAGCAAACAGTTTCCAAATGGATAGCACATTGCATCCATTTCTGCTAGAAGCAGCATGGGAAACTAACCCCTCAGGGGGTCAGAACACATTCCACTAGGGCAGCTTCTACCTCTACAGCATTTCTCAGGGGAGTCCCTACCAGGGACATCCTGGAAGCTGCTACCTGGAGTTCTGTACACACCTTTACCAAGCATTACCACCTGACTATCTTTTCCAAATCCAGGGCAGGTTTTGCAACAGCAGTCTTGCAAGGCATTCTAGCCAGCCCCAACTCTTCTTGACTGCCTCCACCCTTCTTCAGCTTTGGGAATCTATCCAAGTGTGATGACTGCAACAGTGAAACACGAAGAACATAGTACTGTTGTGTACACTTAGCATAAATGTAAATGTTCAAGTGTATTCACTGTTGCAGTCCTGGTTTCCCTCCCTCCAGCCCCCTGGTTTTCTCTCTCTTTCTCTCTCTAAACTCTCTATGCCTTTTACTACCCCACCCCCTTTTCAGGGGTATAGGTATTGGTATTTATACTGGTGGTGTTTTCCCCTACCATAACTTAGCTCCCTGTTGGGGTGCTCCTGACATTTGTGGCAAGAAAAATTCATGTAATGACGTTGGCTGCCTGTTTTTATACCCCTGATGACTTGACGTCAGTCCTGGAGTGACAGCATCCGATACATACATTCTAAGTCTCTGGTATTCGGGCCGACTGAGGGCTACCTGCAGGCAAATAACCCAAGTGTGATGACTGCAACAGTGAATACACTCGAACATCTACATTTATGGTAAGTGTACACAGCTGTACTTTTAGCAGGGTGTAGCTTACTTGCACCTTACCAGATCAAATCACTAAGCTGTACTCTCTGCCATAGCATGTATCAAAATTAAGTTCTCAAATGAACCTGTCTGATGGCAAAAGGATTTGCTCCCAGCTGTGCAACTGGCAGCTAGGGGTACCACCTGTCCCTCTTCATGCAGGACAGTCCCTGTTTGGATGTTGTGTAGCATAAAGTATGTCCTTAGAGTTTGTGACAAAAATATTTCCTACATTTCCTTTAACAGTTGCAAAAAATATTTTGTATCAAAAATACCTAAATGGTATATAAAATGGCATAAGCAACTGAAATTATTTAAGAATTAGATTTTATTTATGGAAAAAGAATGAGGTCTGGCCCTTTGTATCAGTTGCAGGTATGGTTTGTGTGCAAAATGTTGTGTCTATAAAAATATCCCACTTTAAGCATTTGAAAAGGTGGCAACCCTACTGGTAAGCCAAGTTTAATAAGTAACCCAGGAGTTAGCTGGAGAGATGGGAGAGATGGGATGGGGTGGTTGACAGCTAGCTCTCCCTGCCTGGGGTCATCCTGTACTACTGTCTGCCAGTAAAAGAGCATATGGAAAGCATGTATGCACCATCTGATCTTGTGCTATTACAAATCTAATGAGTAACCTTTGCAGACAGCTAGGTAGGAGTCACTGATTCCTCCTCCCCGTTATTGCTTCTTGTTGTCTTTGCTGGACTGCTGTATTCTACCTTCTGTTTCAATTGATGCTTTCTGTAGTTACCGAATGCTGGCAGTAGGGGCTGTGAGGATGGCAAAGAAGTGGTATACATAGTTGAGAGAAGCAGATAATACAAGACATTGTCAGGATAAGATACAAAAATAAGCCAGTATTAAAATGTTTCTTTAATCTGTATGGATTAAGACATTTATAGGTGGTTTTAGTACTTGCAGAATGTGTTTCTCTTCACTTTGTTTATAAAATCCTAAATTGGTTTCAGAATTAAGTATTATAAGGCAGGATGAGAACGATAACTAGAAGTACTTTCAAATGGTGAAGGTGCACCAGTGTCACACTTGTGCATAATTTTGCTTTTGAGAAGAAACATTGCAAGAAAACTTATACATTCTCAGTTGGCTAATTTGTTTTGCATTAGTGATTCTATGTTAGTTAGAGAAGCTTTTCAAATATGCTTTAGTTCCGTTCACTGGTTCTACATTGAATAATTCATGTTGTATACGCTTCTGTCTTAGCTGTCTAATATTACCTGAGCTGTCTTCAGCAGGTAGCATGACTGCTAAATTAATTTATCTCTTAAAAATGAATATATTCCTTTGTTTCCTTTCAGTAATTTAGACCTTTGCATGTAACATTAAGAAAGTACAACAGGACCAGAATTGTATGCCTGTTTTAACATAGTGGCACATTTATTGTTATGATGTGAGTCCTATGTATTGTTTGTAGCATTATGTTACCTAATGTATTAACAAATCCTTGGGAAAAATACTTATTTTAGTACACCTGATGTCATTTTGCACAGGATTTCACTTTGTTTCTTGAAACAGAGCAAACGGATGTGTGTAGTTGCATAAAAGTCTTATAATGACTGTAGAGTCCAATTACTGCTGGATCTTGAGTTTTCCATTAGTAAATAGGTGTATTGTGAGCATACCTCTAGGCTGCCCCTCTCTTTTGATTTTTGGTTTGTGTTTTTGTTTTATTATAATTGTGCTTGATTACATGCAGCTTAATAAACTTGAGTATGAAACTGAAGTATGGTCTTTGGGAAATAATTCTGTGAGAGCTGGCTTGGTATATAAATTCAGTTTGAAATATTCAGCCCAAAGATTCTGAAATGTTTGTGCTGTGACACAGCAGGATGAGTAATAAAGTGTTTTCATAATTTTAGTTACCAAAGTCTTGGGTAGTTTTTCATTTTAAGTTGATTTGATGTTGGTGGCAAAAAAAGCTTCTTTAATAAACTGTCAGGATCTTTAAGATCTTGAAATTCAAAAACACTGTTGATAGGGCCATTTGTTAAGGTGCAGTTTCATGTTTATGTACATATTTATGCCTAAGTAATCATAGAAGCGCAGAGCTAGACAGCAAGTAAAGTGATGCTTCAACTGGACTCTTCTAACAGTTTCATTCAAGTTTAATTTCTTGATTTTTTTAATGCCAAGGTAAGAATCAAATCCATTCCTAAGGCTGGGCAGATTAAAACATCATGAAATCAGTAGCAGCAAGTCTTTCTGTATGAAAACAGTTCTACATTTGAATATCAAGATGAAAAAGCTTGGCAAAGAAAAAAAAAAACAATGACAAAAATTAATCTTGAAAGTATAAAAGCAAAAGAGAAAAAAATGAAAAACTTAGTAGTCATGTAGGGGAGACATTGTATTTCCTCCCACCCCACACCTTTTTTTAATAATATTCTTACTCAGTGATGGGACTCAATGTAGATATTGTAGCACAGTGGAAATCTGTAGAAATCATTGATTATAAATCTAAGCAGTAGGTGTAGCAGCCATATGATGTTGAAGTTCTTATGGCTTTGGTGGACATTCTTTGGACAGTACACAGAATCACTAAAAAAGAAGAGCATACACATACTAGGAGAGTATGTAAAAAAGTAGACTCCCAGCTCCCTTTCCAGCAAGCTAGTAGATTCAGTAAAGTATTGGCTTTATGAGGATAAGCTTTGAGATTACTAATGCTATGAGGCAGTTTGCCTAAAGAACAAGTCTGAACTCGTAAAATCAGATTTTTTTTTTCTTTAGAGTTACCCCCCCTCCACACACACACACACACACACACAGTCATCCCTGATGCCACTGTATCACAGGAAGGGATACAATCAATAGCTGTCATAGCTATCTACAGCTGTTTGGGAATAACACTGTCAGTCTCCACAAAATGTTAAGAACCCCAGTAAAATGTTCCCATCAAAGGTTCAGCAAGAAGATGTGGCAGATTATATAGGTTTGAGCTCTGCAGAATAAACCACTTTTTTTCTGGTGGGTTGTAGGGTTTGTGCTGTATTGAGTAGGAACACAAGGGAAGACCACCCATAGTCTTTAGACATACTTTATTATGTAAATACTGCACTTATGTGCAGATCCATGTTATTTTCCAGCCTAGCTCAGTTTGCTGACAAACTTCTTGAAGCTCAGTTTGTTGCATTAGCTGTCTTTCTCTTTCAGAAACAGTCACACATCACTATGGTAAAGTTGCATTTCTGAGTTTGTTAATTTGAGGTACATAAATGAACTTGCATTTAGGAACAGAGAACTGTACATCAAAATGTCAAATGTGGGGTCCTTAAAGTTTGTTGTGCAGTGTTAAGTTCACTTTCATTACTGACTAAATGTTTCCCAGTCAGTTTCTCCTGTACTTTGACTCAGTTCTGTGCAGGTTTGTGAATGTTCCCATTCAGTCTGGCTCTTAGGTAATTGCTGTGCCTTCTGCAAGTGATTTTTGTTTGTGTACTTTTCAACACAAAAGCAGAGTGTGTTTGCCTAGTCCATAATCACACTGACATCCACTTGGGACAGTCCTTGTTCATATCTCAAATACTCAGGGTCTGAGTCATGAAATCCCTTCAATCTACATTTTATTGAAATGTATGTAGCTACAATTTCTGTCAAACAGTATCACCCAGATGTTCATCGTGCATACAGCTGCAGTCATAACAGATGGGTTCTCCTGCCGTCAGGCGGGTCCTCGGTCGGCCGAATTCCAAAGTCTAGGTCCGGCGTCGGTTGTCGTCGCTTCTTTCCTGACGTCAGTGCGACAGGGGTATAAAAGAACCGGCCGACGCCATTTTCTTCAGTCTTTCTTGCCACGCGGTGCCCGAAGCAGAAGCAGTTTGCAAGTGCCGGTCAGCCAGCTCCTGAGATTATGAAAATTTGGAAACCGAAGTCTTCTTAAAAGCTAAGTACCCCGTTGGGGAAACTTTTCTTGCCTCAGACCAATGTCAGACAAAGTTAATAATTGTATTTCTTGTGGGAAGCAAATACCGCATAAGGATTTCCATTCCCTCTGTATTCCTTGCTTAGGCCCAGACCACGACGTCTCGGTCTGTCGCTTTTGTGCTACATTCAACAAACGCACTATTAAGCGTCGGGCGGAGTTCGCCCAGCATTTTTTTGGGAAAGCATTTAACTATACTATGTCGTCGGATACTCAGACTCCGGTTTTGTCTAAAAAACGCAAAGACAAGGACCGACATTTGAGGTCCGCGGCCTCTACCGACACCACGCCAAAGCCGACTCCACGTGGTCCGGTTCTCAGCGAGGCACCTACGCAGCCCCTGATTACCGACGACACATCTTTGGCGGTGTCTCCTGTACCCGAGGTCGCAGGCTCCTCGGCCCACACTCCGACTACAGATACCAACGCCACTCTTGGCATTGAAAAAATGTGGACAGGTCCACCTCCACTCAAGGTGTCTTCAGACCTTCCTCTTCTTTCTCCATCAAGGCTTTCACCAAGTCTAAAGCATCCATGCACTCTAAGAGACCAGCTACACAGGGCCCATCTCCAGGCCCCATGCCTAAGAAACAGATGCTTAAAATAGCTGAGGATTTAATTACTCTAATCAGAGGTTCTCAGCCACCTCCGGACAAAAGGCCCAGAGTGGAGGAAGATTCCCCCTCCTCTGATCAGGGCTCCATTATTTCAGAACACTCTGATGATCAGGAACAGTCTTACTCCCCTTTTGAAGACTCTGATGCAGAGGAGTCTATTCCTTCTGTGTCCCCCCCTGAGGATTACTCATTTGGGGAAACTTTACATACCTTAAGGGAACACTTCCACTGGGAAGGCCAGGATTATTCAGATTCCAAGAAAAGGCTCAGGGAATTTCTTTTGTTACCCCAGCACAGGCCTCTGGCTATACCCCCTGTCTTGGACATCCTAGATGATGTTTACTTGGAGGCCTGCCGTAACCCGGACTCTCTACCTCCAGCTCCAGTTAAGCCTGACAGGTACTACAGTGTTCCTGATTCACACCAATTTCTATACAAAAGCCATGCTGCTGACCTAGAAACCATCTCACAAGGGCCAAAGGGAGTTAAGGCCTCCATTGCCAAAAATCCATTGCCTTCCGAGAGAGATTCCAGATCCTTAGAAAGGTGGGGAAAAAAGCTATACACCTCGGCTACCTTATCCATGAGGGCCTTAAACTGTCAGTTTCATATGCTAAAATACCAACAGTTTTTGTTATAACAATTGAAAAGTAAAATGTCATAGCCTGAACAACCAGACTTGAAGGAGTTGCAGGATTTGATGCATAGTGCAGAACAAGTGGGTAAACATACCTTACAATGTGGTTTTGATGCTCTAGAGGCCTCATGTAGAGCTGCTGTTACAGGCTCAGTCATACGTAGGCATGCCTGGCTCAAGGAACAAGCCTTGCCTGATCATGTCAAAGCTAAATTACTAGACGCCCCTCTTCAAATGATGTACTATTTGGGGCTAATGCTGAGGAAGTATTACGGAAAATGGAGGAAAAGGCTAAATCAATGCAAACTGTGAAAGAATTTCTGCAGGTTCAACCCCCCATGTTTTAGTAGAAATTGGCCTTCCAAAAACTGGTCCTTTCCTGCCACAGACAGACCCCAAAGAGGCAGATACAGGTGCCCGAGGGGCAGAGGACAATCACAAGGATCGTATAGAGGCAGACAATGGCAAGCTCCTACACAAAGAGGTGGTGAGGACAACTCGCAATCTTTCAGAAAGCAAACCCAATGACTTTCCCCTTTGCATGCCAACCAGGTCTCAAATGGCAGCCCCCTTAGGAGGAAAGCTGGCACTATTTTCAAAAATTGGCATGTTGTCACAAAGGACAAATGGATCCTGGACATTATAAACAGAGGCTACAAATTCCATTTTCATACCCTTCCAAAAATGAGAGGCATGCCAAACCTGCCACACAATCAAAGGGCAGAGGCACAAAGGCAAATTTCAGATCTCATAAACATGAAAGCTATTCAAGAGGTACCTACACACGAACAAGGTCAAGGTTTTTATTCCAGGCTATTTCTGGTGCCAAGGAAGGGAAAAGATTGGAGACCTATTTTGGATCTTTCCATCCTAAACACATTCCTACTCGTACCAAAATTCAAGATGCTCACTCTACAGCAACTTCTTCCCATGCTGGGCAAGGAGTCTTGGCTGGTAACATTGGACCCTGCATGTCCCAATCAGACAAAATTGCAGAAGATACCTCAGATTTCTTGCAGGTTCAACCCATTATCAATTCTCTGCATTGCCCTTTGGCTTATCTACTGCACCCAGAGTATTCACGAAATGCCTGGCATCAGTAATTGCCTACTGCAGACTTCAAGGGATACAAATATACCCTTATTTGGACGACTGCCTGATCCAAGCGGACAGCAAGCACATTCTTCTGAAACATCTGGCTTATGTAATAATGTTATTAAACTCTCTGGGATACACAGTCAACAAAGAGAAATCAAGATTAATACCCTCTCGGAAGATAATTTTCCTGGGTGCCAGTTTGGACACAAACACCCAGATGGCCTACCTCATGCCAGAGAAGCAGGGGCAACTAATTCAATACTTCAGAACACTGGCAAATTGCACCAGGCTGACTGCAAGGAAAATCCTGCAGGCTCTGGGATTCATGGCATCTTGCATCTTACTAATCCCATGTGCAAAGCTGCATATGAGAAAACTACAATGGTACCTAAAAAACATATGGTCTCAACACAGCCACAGTTTGGAAACAATAATACCACTAATTCCATGTCTGCAAAAGGAATTTCTGTGGTGGGCTCAAGCATGTCAAACAAACACAGGTCTTCCATTCAGCAAGCCTCAAGCAAATCAAGTCATCACAACAGACGCCTCGGACTACGCCTGGGCACATGACAGACCGGTGCATTCAGGGCAAATGGTCCCAAAAAGAAAAGCACCGTCACATCAATCAAAAAGAAATGCTAGCAGTAATAAATGCTATTATAGCTTTCAAGGACCTTCTACAACCAGGTCAACTATTGATAAGAACGGACAACACCACAGTTATGTGGTACATAAACAAGCAGGGAGGAACACATTCTTACCCCTATGCAGACTGGCCATGTCACTTTGGAACATGGCCATGGACTTACAAATGGAACTACAAGCACAGTAGTTGCCAGGCAAGGAAAACACACTGGCAGACAACCTAAGCAGGAATATGACAGATCCACACGAATGGAAGTTGCATCCAAAAGTTTTTACAGAAATAATCCAAGAATGGGGAAGGCCAGACATAGATCTCTTTGCCTCCCACAAAAATCATCAATTGACAAAATTCTGCACAAGGATCTTCCATCCAAAGGCCTGGAGAGTGGATGCTCTCTCTTTCAGTTGGACATCAATGACAGTTTATGCCTTCCCGCCTCTTCCTCTGCTACCCAAAGTCCTATTGAAGACCAGAGCAGACAGACCAAAGATGATCCTCATTGCTCCGGACTGGCCAAGGCAACACTGGTACCCACTCCTGAGGAGCCTGATGCATTCCCCACCATGGACCCTGCCTCTAATGCCTTTTCTTCTGACTCAGCACAGCTTCAAAACTCTTCACAGTCAGCTAAAAACACTCAATCTAGCCGCATGGAAGATTCCTTAGCATCACAGCAGGCCCTACTCTCCAAGGAGGTACAGGATGTCATTTTGGAAGCCAGAAGGCCATCAACTAGAAAAGCTTGCTCTGCAAAATGGAAACGTTTTTGCGTTTGGAATGAGAAAAGGGGCCAGGACCCTGGAAAACTGAATTTACCTCAAATACTACAATATTTGGCGGAACTGCTAAGCAGTGGACTTTCGTTCTCCTCCATCAAAATCCATGCCTCAGCCATTTCTGCAGAATACAACACTGATCCACCTTTATTCTCTCACCCTCTCTTAAGACAGTTCCTCAGAGGGGCTAAGAATTTAAGACCTCCAAGGAAACAACCAATACCTGCTTGGGATCTTAATTTCATTCTGGAAAAACTGACCTTGCCTCCTTTTGAGCCAGCTGCCTCATCAGATTTGCAATATTTGTCCTGGAAAACAGCTTTCCTTCTGGCTATCACTTCCACTCGTAGAGTTTCAGAACTACAGGCTCTCATGGCTGTCCAGCCTTTTATCATCTTCCATCAGGACAGAGTTTCCCTACGAACCAACCCGTCCTTTATGCCTAAAGTGGTATCCAGGGTAGCTTTAAATCAGGCCATACATTTACCTACTTTTTGTCCTAATCCTCAAAACAAGGGGGAGAGATTACTACATTCCTTGGACATCCACAGACAACTGCGTTATTATTTGGACAGAACAAAGCCTTTCAGAAAAGCAGAACAGCTCTTTGTGGCCTATGCGGTAGGAGTTCAAGGAAAGCCAGTTTCCAAACAGACAATCTCAAAATGGATAGCACATTGCATACGCTTTTGCTATTCTTTTCATGGCAAAACTGTACCTACAGGCATTAGAACCCATTCCACCAGGGCCACAGCCACCTCTGCAGCCTTCCTCAGAGGAGTACCTACCAAGGATATTTTGGAAGCAGCCACTTGGAGTTCTGTGCATACCTTCTCCAAGCACTACAACCTACCATTATACTCCAAATCTAGAGCAGGCTTTGCCACTGCAGTCTTGCAGGGCATTTTGGCTCCTCCTAGTTCCACCTAGTGCCTTCCACCCCTTTCTTAGCTTTGGGATTCTACCCATCTGTTATGACTGCAGCTGTATGCACGATGAACATAGTACAGTTTTGTACCTACCATAAATGTAGATGTTCGAGTGCTAATACAGCTGCAGTTCAGGCTTCCCACCCTCCTTCCCCTCTAGGGGTACTCTTTTATGGTGTATTTGCTTGCAACTACTGTTTTTTGATTATATTGCATTGCATTATTACATAATTTTATGTATTGCCTTCCTTCTGGGGGCACCTGAAATCTGGGGCAAGAAAAACTGAAGAAAATGGCGTTGGCTGGTTCTTTTATACCCCTGTCGCACTGACGTCAGGGAAGAAGCGACGACAACCAACGCTGGACCTAGACTTTGGAATTCGGCCGACCGAGGACCTGCCTGACGGCAGGAGAACCCATCTGTTATGACTACAGCTGTATTAGCACTCAAACATCTACATTTATGGTAGGTACAAAACTGTACTTTCTGGTTTATTAGGTCAGTTCTTGATCTGGCCTGTCTGTTCAGAAGTAACTGTGCTGATTCACACAGTCTGATGAAGCCTTGCACTGTAACAGAGATAGAGCATCTTTTGTATTACACATCTAATTCTTTGACTATTTCTTCACACCAGCTTTGAATGTCCGAATATAACCTTTATGCTAAACCACGGGTAACAGGATGACCTGGTACACTAGTGGAATGGAGTATTATAGCAATAACCCACGCCTGGGTGTGGGTAATGCTAAATTTACCCACGGTTGTTTGGTTTGGTCGAGGAAGCCCGGTAAAAAGCCAACCGTGGGTAAGCATTACCACCAGGCGTGGTTATGCTATCTCATGACATTATTTAAGAAAAGAAACTGTTACTTTTCTTAAATAATGGCATAATATAATGCCTGTTTACTGCCCTTCCGCAGATGTCTGGCATCATGGCAGTTCTGATGTACTGCGCCTGCTCAGTACATCAGAGCTGTGGGCAAAGCAACAGAGAAAGCAAGATCTCCGTTGCTTTTTTTCAGTGTTCGCTATGTTAAATGAGTTTAACATGGCGAGACAGTTTAAAATAAGCAGCGGAGATGTCCGTTGCTTATTTTAAAACTGTCTCGCTATGTTAAACTCATTTAACATAGCGAAACTTTAAAAAGCAACGGAGATCTTGCTTTCTCCGTTGCTTTTTTTTAAAACACTCCGTTGCTTATTTTAAAGCTGTCTCGCTATGTTAAACCCATTTAACATAGCGAGACAGTGTTTTAAAAAAAAGAGTTATACTAATGGAAAAAAGTCCGGGCGACCGGACCTTTTTCCATTAGTATAACTCGATTTACAACGGGCACGCTGGCCAATCAGCGTGCACGTTTTGGGGGGATCATGGTATAATCCTTTTTATTTAAGAAAAGTTTCAATCTTTAAAAAAAAGTTCAGTCTCTAAGCCTTATTGTAGGCCTTCAAAGATTCAGCTTCCTTTTAGTCTTGAGTCAAACACCTTTCTGCTAATCAGGCATCAAGTTCAATTAAGTGCAAGGGACATATCTCTCTACTGTCCATATTTTTGCCTCATATTTTGCTCTGTTCCTCATAAAATCTGTGGTTTTCTGGTAAATCACTGTGATGATCTGAGGATCCGAGTCATTAAATAATGACATACATTTAAGTTTCAGACTTCATATCCTTCATAAAAATGAATGTTAAGACAAATCATGTTATTCTATTAACTTTCTAGGTTTATAAGAGCAATATTTAAAATGTGTCCCTATTTTCAGGCCTTTGTTCCCCCATTATGTCAGGCTTTGTCCAGATTTCTTGCATTAAGAGGTTGAGAGGTATGACAGGGGAGGGGAGTTCCACATCTTCCTGCTGTGTTGTGAAATGTAGCAGTAAGAAAAGTTGAATTTGGACAAAAAAGCTCTACCAGTTGTTTTAAGTTCCTAGCTCCAAACTGGAATTAATAAAGGAGATGCCTAGAGTAGCACCAAATAAATATTTCTGCTTACTCTTATAAAATGAAATGAAATATCTTTTTAAATATCCGAAGTTAAAAGCATACAGGGATTTTTTTTACTCTTTCCATGTAATCCAAATGCTTTACAAAGTAAATTTGTCTCTTAAAAGTTCTCTGGATTCTTTCAAGTATGTTAGCATAAGGGTAATTATAAATGTAACAAAAGGAGATACTGCCAGCCCAGCTATCTGGAATTTTGTAAGTGAATGTGTGTCAGCTACTTGTGCATGGATATGAAGCACTGGTCGGAAAGAGAAGGTGCTGGAGGTCTTGGCTTGGCCACTCAACTGAGATCTCAACTCTATAGATGTGCCAGTGGGGAGTCTTATTATGGATCTGGAGAAAGAGGGAGAAACTGTGGTATGTGTGCTCTTAAGGGAAATTGCACTTTACTGTGAGTGTACTTGTCATCCTCCCAGTGTGCACGTCCCCCACTGTTGCCAGTGGTGAGGATTGAGGCTCCTTGATTACTGGGCTAGTGCTGGGGCATCACATATTAATTGGTGGGAAGTGGTGGGATATCCATGTCACATTTTAATTGGTTGGCAGTGGTGGGATATCCACATATTGGGATTCAGTGGTGTGGATATTGAATTCCTAAAGAAGGTGTTTGTACTCTCAATCAGCCACACAGTGAACGTTCAGAGTTTCACATCACAATAGTTTTATTTTTTTGTTAGCTTAGTTAGTCAGGAAGAGCAGACAAGGATGTCTGCAGAGGAGTATGGCAAGCTGACAAGGAGCCGGTTGGCTGAGATGTGCCAAGACAAAGGACTGGTGCATGCCAGGTTCCAGCCTGACTAAAGCAGAGATGATTGCAGCCCAAGTCACAGCTGCATCACAGACCAGCAACCAAGAGGATAATCAGACTGGCCTTGGAGAAGTACAACTCTTAGAAAATGGACAGTTCAGCCTTTCCACAGAGGACTTAAAAAAATGTTCTGGAATTAAAGAGACTTGAACTGGAGGCCAAACGTTTGGAAAAAGAAGCAGCAGAGAGACTGAGACATCTGGAGGCTGAGGAAAATGAGAAACTGAGACATCTGGAGGCTGACGAAAATGAGAAACTGACGTCTGGAAGCTGAGGAGAATGAGAGGCAGAAGCAACATGAGAAGGAGATACTTACTCTTCGCCAGGGTCTTGGAGGTAATGGGAAAGGGAGTACCCAAACCCTAGAAGCCACAAAGGTCAGTAAATTTCTTCCACAGTTTACAGATCATGATAATTTTGACAGTTTTATTCATATGTTTGAAAAGGTATGTAAACAGTATAATGTTGACCAAGGGCTCTGAGTACGGTTTCTGACCCCCTTACTTCATGGTAAAGCTGTAACTGCTATTTCTAAATTGTCTGATACTGATTGCTTAGATTATAATACTGTTAAAAATTGTCTTTTATAATGTTTTAAGTTAACACCTGAAGCTTATAGAAAAAAGATGCATGAGCATAGACGCAAGGCAGATGAAAGTGTTTGTGAATACATTGCTGAGCTAAGCACTTATAGGTGGGTGAGTGGGTATCAATTCACCATTTTTGAAGGGCTGGCAGATCTTTTGGTGACAGAACAAGCCCTTAGCACTTTGCTTGAGGACAAGAGAATCTGGTTAGCAGATAGGCAATGCAGTACTGCAGATGAGGTGGCAAGAAGGGTGACTTTTACCTAGCAAACAGGGCATCACTGCACAGGAAAGGGATACCCAGTACTGCTTATGGGTCTAAGGGAACCCATGGTGGGCGGCCTAAACTGCCCCAACAGAGTTCACCAGTAGCAGGGGAAGCCACTAGTCCAAGTACATGTTTAGGACCAAAATGTTAAATGTTTTAAATGCATTCAGTAGGGCCGTGTAGATGTCCACGTAGGAAAGGTGGGGAACAGAAGATGGGAGAGCCAGTAAGTGGGAATGACATAATGCCAGCAGTAAGTTGTACGAAGACAACAAGGGTACCAAACTACCACAAGAGGTTATATCCTATCTTAGTAAATGGGAAACAGGCCACTGCTAAGAGAGAAACAGCTCCTGACTTAACCATTGTGAAGCATGCAATGGTTAAGGAGGCACACTATTTGCTTGGGCAGTCTACTCCAGTCAGAGCTTTAGGCGGGACCCCATTCCAAATACCTTTGGCTAGGATTCACCTTGATTGGGATGGTGGAAAAGGAAGCTAGCAATTTGGTGTGTTTGAGGATATCCCTGCAGGTGTCCTGAAAGGGAATGATTTTGATAATGCAGTACCTTGTGTGCATGCAGTGATATGCAGTCAGACTTGGAGACAAGCATGTGGGTTTGGTAGCCGGGGGGGACCCAGACAGATCTCAGACTTGAAGCTAGGACTGGTGTGGTGGTTACTTCAGGGAGGGAGCTACCCTGTAGCAGTGAGACATAAGGTGAGCCACAGCTGCCTGTGGGTACTGATGTTCCCTTGGATAGCGTGTCTGCAAGGGTAGAGGTGAGTAGTTGTATCCAGGCTGACAGTAAGACACCGCTGTCAGAGGATACCAAGCTTCGTGTGGAAGGGAACTGGGAAGGGTTACCGAGAGTTGAGACAGGCTCAGCTCTCAGACCCTGCATTTCAAGGCCTGAGGGAGGTAGCTAGTGAGGCACCTAATTTTCAAGGGAAGGGCAACAAAGGGTTACTCTATAGAGAGTGGACCCCTGAGGGAGAGGTAGAGGGTGAGAGAATACAACAGTTGGTAGTGCCCAGAGCCTATCATCTGTCACTTCTAGCCATAGCCCATGATATTCCCTTTGCAGGTCATATGGGCATAAAGTGTACCAAGAGACGTATTATGCAGAACTTCTATTGGCCTGAGATTTTCAGAGATGTAACAGGGTACTGCAGGAGCTTTGAGCAGTGCCAAAAGGTACGCAAGGCAGGCGAAAAGGTCAAAGCTCCTTTGATGCCTTTGCCTGTGATTGAGGAGCCATTTCAGAGAGTAGCTATGGATGTTGTGGGGCCTCTGAGTACCCCAAGTTTCACAGGGGAAAAAGTCTATCCTAGTGGTAGTAGATTATGCTACCAGATACCCTGAGGCGGTGGCTCTGTCCTCCCTTAAGGCAGAAAAGGTGGCAAATACTTTGTTAGAGATTTTCAGCAGGGTAGGTAGACTACTGACTGACAGATGTGCCAATTTCATGTCAGACGTGCTGGCTTGCCTCTGGAAGCACTGTGGGGTGAACCACCTAAGGATTACCCCTTACCATCCCCAGACTAATGGTCTAGTGGAGAGGTTAAAATCTACACTGAAGACCATGTTACAGCCATTTGCAAACCAGTTCAAGAGGGAGTGGGACAGATATTTGCCTCATCTATTGTTTGCTTACAGAGAGTTGCCTCAGGAATCCACCAGATTTTCACCTCTAGATTTGATTATTAATGAGTGGGAGGTTGAGTGTGAATCCCACAAGGAGCCTGTTCTGTCATATGTCCTAAATCTCAGGACAAGGCTCAGAGAACTCATGGGCCTGGCCCAGGAAAACTTGGCAGAAGCCCACCAGCAGAAAAAGGTCTGGTATGGCAGGAATGCTCAAACTAGAGAGTATGCTGTATGGCAACAGGTAGTGGTTCTCATTCCTGTCAGACACAACTAGCTGCAGGCAGCTTTGGAGAGACCCAGTGATGTTAACTACATGGCAGAACTACTAGGCAGGTTGCAGAGGCACATGATGTACCACATCAACATGATGAAACCTTACCATGACAGGGAGGCCCTAGTGCTAAGTATTTGTAGTGGATGGCAGGAGGAGTCTGAAGGGAATCTGATGACTGATCTCCTCAGTGAGCCTTGGACTGACACCTCAGTGGAAGGGGTAACAATGTCCCAGCAGCTATCCCCTACCAAGGTCTGAGAAATCCGCGCACAGGGGTTTGGGGACATGTTCACTGGGAAACCTGAGTACACCCACTTGGTGTAGCACCATGTGGGTATAGGACCACAAAGGCCTATTAAGCAGGTTCCTTATAGGGTGCTTGAGAGAGTCAAACAGACTCTGAGGGAGGAGATACAGGAAATGTTGGAACTAGGGGTAATCCAGGAGTCCAGCAGTTCCCTGGGCCTCCACAGTGGTGCTGGTACCAAAGAAGGATGCAGCACCAGGTTCTGTGTGGACTACAGAAAATTAAATAGTCACACAGAGCCAGATGCTTACCCCATGCCTATGACAGATGAAGCCCAAGAGCAGCTGGGTGGGGCTAAGTATCTTACCACTATTGATCTTTCCAAGGGCTATTGGCAGGTGCCCTTGACTCCCAGCGCTAGAGAGTGGTCAGCCTTTGTGACTGTTTTCGGCTTGTATGAGTTCACGAAGATGCCCTTTGGGATGAAAAATGCCCCAGCAACTTTCTAGAGGCTTGTAGATCATATCCTAGCAGGAGCAGGAGATTTCACCTTTGCTTACCTGGATGATATTGCCATCTACAGCCATTCCTGGCAAGAGCACCTTCAGTGTGTTAGGGAGGTACTGGGCAGACTACAGAGGGCAAGGTGACCATTAAGCCCAGTAAATGTCAGGTGGGTATGGCAGAGGTCTTCTACCTGGGACATAGAATGGGGAGTGGTAAGATCAGGCCAGAAACTGCCAAAGTGGAAGCCATTCAGGTATAACCTGCTCCTGTTACTAAAAAGCAGGTGAGGGCATTCTTATGGACAGCGGGGTACTACTGAAAGCTTATCCCCAATTATAGTACCATAGCTGCTCCCCTCATAGACCCGACAAGGAAAAGCAAGCCAGATAAGGTAGTGTGGACCCCAGCATGTGAGCAGGCATTTCAGAAGCTTAAAGGAGCTTTGGTAGGACCCCCTGTGTTAGCCAGTCCAGATTACAGCAAATAATTTGCTGTGCAGGTAGATGCTTCAAACCATGGGGTGGGGCTGTACTCAGCCAAGTCTCCTCAGAGGAAGAAGAGCACCCAGTGGTATATCTCAGCTGTAGGCTCCAACCCAGGGAGGAATGCTATGCAGTTGTAGAAAGGGAGTGTAGCCATAGTGTGGGTACTGCAGAAACTTCAGCCTTATCTGTATGGAAGGAAATTCACTGTAGTTACATACCACAATCCCTTAACATGGTCACATTGAGCCAGCCAGCAAAATGCCAAGTTACTAAGGTGGAGCCTAGGTTTGTAGGCATATGATATGACAGTGTAGCACTGCAGTGGAGTTAGTAATGCCAATGCAGATGGGCTCTCAAAAGAGGGAATTTGGTAAGGTATTCCCAGATAGGCTGAGCCCACTCAAGCAGTGATTCCTTAAGGGTCATTTGAAAAACTCGCTTGAGTCTTCGTGGGGGGGTGTGTAACAAAAGGAGATATTGCCAGCCCAGCTATCTGGAATTTTGTAAGTGGTTGTGTGTCAGCTACTTGGGCAGGGACATGAAGCACTGGTTGGACAGAGAGGGAGAGGGCACAGGTGGAACCTCTGGAGTGAATTTAGTCTCCCTTCCAACCATCCAGATTGAGTGTCAAGAGGGCCAAAGAGGTGCTCTGTTTGACATGAAGTGGGAGTCTGTTCCAAAGGTGTGGTAACCTCTGAGAGACAAATCTGTCCCTTCAGCAGATTTTATTAATGTCACATACCAGGTTAAGGTCTTTGGAGTGAGTAACCCGTGTACCATTTGACTTATGAAGATGCAGCATTTCCAGTGAAACAGGGTCAGAGATTGCCTTGTATGCAATGCATAGATCGCCTCTGAGTAGTCTATGAAACAGCATAAAGTGACAGTGATTTCAGATGATCCACATAGAAGAGATGCTGAAGACCTTGAATTTTCCTTGTGAGGAACCTTTGTGATCTCTCCAGTTGCTGCAGGTGCTTGGAAAAGTACATACCAAAAGGGGTGTTGTATTCAATTATTGGCCCAATGAGGGAAGAATACAGGGAGGTTATAACTTCTTTTTTTTTTTCTGGAGGCAATGCCCTTACTTATAAGATGAGCAATATAGAATGCCCTTCTTACCAATGTGGAGACATGGTGGTCAAAGATAAGGTTGCTGTCAACCTATGTGGCCAGGTCTCTCACCACTGAGTGCATACTTAAGATGTTGCTATTAATGTGGTAGTTAGCAGGAACATCACTTTTACTGAAAGGAATGGTAATACATTTTTTTGCACTGAGATGAAGGCAATGACTTTGGCACCAATCATTTGTTTGTGTAAGACCCTCTTGTAGGATGTTGACATCATTTGGAGATTCTATGACTGCTACCAGTTTGTAGTCATCAACAAACTTTGTCATCCACAGAGCTGTAGTTTTTGGTTGTACTTTAAAATATATTCCAAACAATAGATCCCAGGACGGATCCTTGTAGAACATCACTGGTTACAGGTCTGCTGTTGGAGATTTATTCCCCTATTTTGACTATATGATTTCTATCAGTGTGCCAGTTAGAGACCCATCTAATGATATAAGGGTTGATGCCCAGTTGGGTGAGTTTGTCAATGATGTTTGAGTGAGGGATAGTGCCAAACCCCTTGGCTAAGTCCAGGTAGACTGTGTGCACAGTTTTCCCTTCGTCCAAGGCTATGGTGACTGTCTTGAAGAAATCCACCAAGCTTAACATGCTTGAGTCCCCTTTGACAAATACAAACTGAGTAGGGTCAAGTGTTTGGAGATTACCTATATTTTTGTTGATAAGGTCCATGATGATTCACTCCATGGCCTTGCAGGTAAGGCTAGTCAGGCTAATAGGTCCATAGTTCCTGGGGTCAGTGGAAGCACCACCTTTGTGCAAGGGAATAACAGTGGCCATTTTCCATTAAGCTACTTTGAAGCCGGTGCTTAGAGTATGATTGAAAGGAGTATCCAATGGTGTTGCTATTTCATGTTGCAGCCCATGTAGGAAGCAGCCTGGTTTATCAGGTCCTATGGATGCTGTGTTTTTGGACTTAGAGAGGGCATTTACAACCTGCTCTTTAGAGATACAATGGAGGGGAGAGGTGGTAGGGATGTCATGGGGTACATGTGGCAGGGACAGGAGAGTGAAGTTTTCACAAAACCTGTCAGCCAACAGGTTAGCTATGTCCACAGGCTCAGTATATGTGCTAACATTAACTACCAGTTCAGCACAAATCTGGGACTTTCCTTTTAGGTTATGGACATATCTACAGAATGCCTTGTGGTTGTGCTTTGTTGAGGAAGTTAATCTGGACTAGTAGTTTGCATTGGAGGACTTCACAAGAAGACTGATTTGCTTGTTTAAGCTGAGGAGAGAGTGTTTCCAGTTTAGGGATCACTTCCTCTCACTCTTAGGCAACAATTTCTTCCTCTTATTGTAAAGCCTGTTAATGGCAGTTGTCCACCAGGCAGGTTTACTCTTCCTTGAGGAGCTTGTTTTAGTCCTATCAGGTATGACCGAGTTAATGCAGGTATACAGGTGATCATATAAATCATTGGTGTAGAGCTTGGCATAGTTGCCAGTTCCATCTGAGGGAGGAGGTGCAGTGAAGCTATTTATACCATCCTGTAAGAAGTTATAATCTGCTTATAAGAATTTTTTTAGTTTAGTTGCTGCTAGGAGGGGATCAGTTGTGATAGTTACTTTTAATGAGACCAATTTGTGGTCAGATCTGACAAGGGAGGACCTCACAGTGGGGGTGCTACAGTGGCCCACCATATTGGTAAGCACCAGATCCAGGATGTTGGCACCCCTTATGGGTGTGTCATCCAACTGGTCCAGGGCACTGGAGTTAATGAAGTCGAGGAACCTTTGGATAAGTGAGTTTGAGCAGAAGTAATTTACCCAGTCAATGGATGGGTAGTTAAAGTTGCCCAAAACCATGGTGTTCGGATGTATCATGATAGAAGGAAGTACATCCAAATAGGCAGAGTGGGTGTCCTGATTCATGGAGGGAGCCCTGTAACTGGCAATGACTTGAATAGGTGTCCTGCCAACACTTAATTGCACTTGAAGTATCTCCAGGGAATCATGCTATTTAACAAATCTGGAGGTGTATTTGTCTTTAATGAATATTGATACACCAACTCCTTTAGTTTTCACGCCTCAGTTTGAGGACTGAACATGTAGAAGGAGGTGTAACCTGGTCTGTCTAGGGTGCTGTCCACAGTCTTGAACTAGGTCTCCATGACTGCACAAATGACTGAGTCTTCCAAGGACAGCTCCCAATGAGTGCAGTTTCATGTTGAGACTCCTAATGTTTAGCACATAACCTTGTGGTTGTTTTTAGATGTTGTTTTTGCATTGGAAATTTTGTCCTTAAGACACCGCCTAAAAAAGGTACTATGGGGCTGGCAAGAGCCTTAGCCAGTAGCAAAATCCCAGGGGTGGCAGATGAAGACCAACTTTGACAAAGCATTGAGGTCTGTCGATCATGTCATCCCAGGCAGACAGACAGTGGATCCCCTTAGAATGACACCAGAAGCTAAGCCAATTATTGAAGTCAGTCATTTTCTGTTTGTATTGAGGCATCATCCTAGGTGAAGGTAAAATGCTGCTTAAGGCTAGGGACATAGCTGCCTGAGACACACAGTCCAAGAGCTCAGTCATATCTCTCTTCATATAGTCCAGAGAGGTACATCTCAAATCATTCACACCAACATGGACCATGACCGAGTCATAACAGTACCTGCTGTTGAGAGACATGAGTGCATGTGATAGTCCTTATTAATAATTACAGTTCATAGCAACATGACCTTACAACTTCTGTAAGTTGAATGCGAAATGAAAAGTTCTTATCAGTGAATAACCCCAAGTGTCCTACATCCTCAGTTTCTTCCAGAATTGTTTTATTAATAGCAGCAAGATAGCACTTACTTTGTCTACCAAAGTGAATAATCTTTGACTTGGTGACATATTGTGAGATTTAGCGCAACAGACAAGCTGATGCATCATATGTTGCATGGTATGTTGATCATCCACGTTGGTGGCAACAGCCCCTATATCTGAAGTAGTTAACTTCGTTTGATCAGCAAACTGTGGGTTACGGATCTGATATGGATCCGAGCCGGCAGCATACCAAGCAAAAAGATCCGAGCTCCAAGCTCCTCCCCCTTACCCATACTACACTGAAACCTCCTTCCAATCCTCAGATCTCATTTGCCATGGCTTTGCCAAGCACGGGATTATTCGAGCTCCAGGCAAGTGTAGCATCTTTTACCACAAACTTTCTCTTTTAGTCTAGTTTTTTGTGTGTGTGTGTATTTTAGTACCTTTCTTCGGGTGTCCATTCTCCCTAGCCTTTATCTCCCCCTTCACCTTTGGTAGTTGTCCATCCCTAAGTAGGCCCCTTTTCCCTCTTTCAGGTGCTCGTGTGTGTCTCTATGTGTATTTTTCTAGTATGGCTGAAAGTCATAAAGTGAATTTTTCCAAGTGCTCTGAGTGTGGCAATAAGCTGTCGCCAGTGGATGGTCACACTCAGTGCGTGATTTGCTTGGGGGTTCCACACCTTTCCTCAGACTGCCAGATATGTGCAGCCTTCAACCCCCGAGCCTTACGGGATAGGAGGAACAAGCTGATTCTGGCAGGTCTTCTACCCTCGGAATCAGCATCATCTCCTTCCCTCTCTGTAGCGACAGCTGCGGCTGCCCAGCCAGCCGGCCCTCATCCCCTGGGACTCACCCCCCCCCACCTTGTGTCAGGGAGAACGAGAGGCCAAGAAGGATAGAAAAGAGAGAAGGGAGAGAGAGAGAAAAAGAGAGAGAGCGAGAAAGAAGCCGCAAGTGGCAGGCCGAACTGGACCCATCAGCCCCTCCCACTAAAGTTGTCTCTTCTCCATTGAGAGTTTCCAAGCCTTCATCCCCATGGCTCCATTCACCACGTTTCTCCCCGGAACCAGAGAAGGAGACCCAAACAGCCTCGAGGTCGTCGTCACGTCGGCCCTCCTGGCCAGCTTCGGCGGCTTCCTCCAGGTCTACCCGCAGCATCTTGGAGGCAGATATGGACTGGATGATGCGTCAATTCTTGCAAACTCAGCTGCAGATGGGAGTGTTGCTGCCCCCCCCCTGCAGGGGGTAGTTCAGCTCCACTGTTCGCCCCAATAGCTTCTTCTCCAATCTACCACCAGATTTCGGGGTCTTCGGATCCGTGGAGCACAGGAGCCAGGGGGTCGGCACTGATGGTTATTACTACCTCGACGCCGGCCATGCCCTCGAGCTTATCGGATCCACTTTCGGATCCGAGCTCTCGGAGCCGAAAGCTGGGTATCGGATCGGGGGGGTGAGTGTGTGTTCAGCTCCTTTGCAGTTGGAGCACACCATCCTCTCAGGTCCGATCACTTCTGCTCCAACACCAATCCCCTTGTCGGATCCGAGGTTCCCTGTCACCTGTCTTAGAGAGGCTGGTTCCCCTTCGGCGTTCGATGTGGTGGAGAGGGTTCTCTCTGGAGGATCGAGACACCTCACTCTTTCCTCAGGGTCCGCCCCTGCTCCCTCGCAGCTCAGTTTGTCCTCCATCATCCAGTCCCCCCAGGGACAGCCTGTGTTGTTCACGCCCCAGCCAGATCCCCTGGAGGAACATCAATCCATTGTTGAGCCCCCCTCGGACAGTCCCACCTCAGAGGTCCCTCACAAACAACTGTGCAAAAGGAGGCAGTTGGACTCCCCTGAGTCCCTCATCAAGGATACCGATTTGGAGGAAGGGGAGGGTTCCCCCAAATCACCCCCCGATGACGTCTCTTTTGGAGACATTATGGAAATACTCTGCCAAAGGGGGGGGGTCCGCCCAAAAACTCTCCTCGGACGAATCGGTATTCCTGGAGGCATTTGACACAGGCCCATCTACCTCTTGGGTGTCCCCCCCAGCCAATGCCCTGGTCGACCTAATTGCCACCAGAGCGTGGAAGGAGCCGGACACTGTAGAGCCGATACCCAGAAGGCCCGATAAGGTTCTTAGTCCCACTACAGACAGAGCTTCGTGGTGCAAGGGTTCCCCGGTTGATGCCATGGTGGTGGTGGCATCCACCAAAAAGGAACTCTCCCAGGAAAGTTCTTCGGTCCATCCCCCTGACAAGGAGTCTTGGGCAATGGACCATATTGGAAAGCGGACTTTTGCTTCAGCTACCTTCTCTGTAAGGGTGCTGAATAACTTGGCCCATGTAATCAGACTGTAGCGGGACCTGGTCAAAGAGTATGCTGAGTCTCCCCCAGAGTCCATGTTGGCCAAGGATAAATGGACTTTCTCAGCTCATATGGCCACTCTCAAGTCAGTGTCTAATACTTCTATGCGGCTACTCTCCCATGCCATGGAGGGAGCCACTAGAGCTAGCAGGTCCGGTATCGCCTTAAGGCGTCATGCCTGGCTTCGACTTTGCAATTTCTCGGAACCCTTCAAGGCATCCTTCGTGAATGTACCCTTTGACGGGTCGACCCTCTTCGGGAAGACCGTCCACAAGACGCTGGTCCAGAGCAAGAAAGATGGGAAACGCTGTCAGCTGTCGGAATCCGCTTCTCTACCCCTCAAAGGTCCTTCTCCAGGAACAAGCAAGGGCAGAAGAAGATGTGGTTCTGGAAATCTCAGCAGGCCCGGAATGCTCAGGACTCCTTCTCCCCCAGGGGCAGAGGGGGACAAGGTGGACGCCGGCCCAGAGGCAGAGGGGGACCGAAGAACTTTGGGTCACGGGAACCCTTTTCCAACCAACCCGCAAAGCAGCCCTGAGAGGTTGCCCGACTGCTTTTCCGTGGAGGCAGTCGGGGGCGTTTTTCGAGGCACCTGGCGCAATGGGAGTCCATCACGACAGATCGCTGGGTGCTTCAGGTAATATCCACAGGCTATTCAATCCCCTTCATAAACAAGCCCCCTTACTCAAGGCGCCTCCCAGATGTCTCACCCACTCAAAGGGAGGCCGCGGCTTTAGAAATAAAAAAGCTGTTAGAAAAAAGAGCCATCCAGCATGTGCCCCCAGACCAGTCCAGATCAGGCATCTACTCCAGGTTCTGTCTGGTGCCAAAAAAGACGGGGGACTTAAGGCCGATTCCCGACCTGTCAACAATTAACCATTTCGTCACCAAGGAGAAATTCTGGATGGTCATGTTCCAATCCATCCTGCCCCTCTTGCAGGAGGAGGACTGGATGTGCTCCATATACCTCAAGGATGTGTACTACCATATTCTCATGGATAGACGGTCCAGTAGGTTTCTCTGCTTTTGGTTAGGGGCCAGTCATTACCAGTTCAGGGTCCTACCCTTCGGTCTCACCACAGCCCCCAGGGTGTTCACCAAGGTCATGGCAGTTTTAGCGGCCCACTTGAGGCTCCAGGGCATACAGGTCTTCCCGTACCTAGATGACTGGCTCCTCACCGTCCCCACCAGGCATCTACTTTCTTTAGCCAGGGATTTCTTCCTCCAGATGTCACCCTGGTTGGGGCTAACCATAAATGTCAAGAAGTCTTTCCTCCAGCCTGTTCAAGTATTAGACTTCATAGGGACCAGGATAGATACCCTCCAGGCCAGGGCCTTCCTAACGTCAGACAGACTTCACAGCATGACTCTGCATGTGCTAGCCCTCCTTCAGTCCTCTGCTCCCCCAGCAGAATTAGTCCTGAGAGCTTTGGGGTCCATGGTGGCAGCGATCATCTGATTCCTTACGCTCGTCTGCACATGAGGGTTCTATAGTGGATGTTGCAAGCCCAGTGGTCTATTCTACACCACCCTCTAGACTTCCCGATTCCCCTCAGCAGGGTTTGCAGAAACTCCCTCATGTGGTGGCTTCAATCCTGAGCCTTTCGGGAAGGACGACCCTTTGTTATGTCACCACCCCAGGCCACAGTGACCATGGATGCCTCCCCCCCTAGGGTGGGGGGGGGGCATTGTGTGGGCAGGAATGTCCAAGGCACGTGGATTCAGACTGAGACCATACTGCATATAAATGTCCTGGAGATGAGGGTGGTCCTTTTAGCGTTGCATACCCTTCATGCCTCTCTTCCTCCGGGGACTATTGCTATCCAGTCGGACAATATGTCAGTGGTCTGGTATATCAACAAACAGGGGGGAACCAGGTCTTACCCCCTTTGCCGAGAAGCCATGAGAGTTTGGGAATGGGCGATCTCCACCTAACACTTCCTGTTAGCAATGCACATTCCGGTTAACATACTGGCAGACAAATTGAGCAGAACTATCCTCTCTCCTTACGAGTGGTCTCTGAATCCTTGTGTAGCGGAACAGATCTTCCTCAAGTGGGGTCAGCCTTGCTACGATCTCTTCGCATCGCCTTCCAACATGAAGTACAGTGAGTTTTTCGCTCTAATTTCTCCTTTGTGGGAAGCCCCCAGAGATGCTCTAGTCCATGCTTGAATTCCCGGTCTTCTTTATGCATATCCTCCACTTCCACTTATGACAAAATTTCTGCAGAAAGCTCGCCGGTTGAGGAGCAAGATTATCCTCATAACCCCATTCTGGCCTCGTCAAGTATGGTTCCCCTCCCTGCGGTCTCATCTCATAGCTCCACTCTGGATATTGGATCCCATTCTGGATCTGATTTCTCATCCCTCGGGAATGGCTCCTCCGAACCTGGAAGGTCTCAAACTCTCAGCTTGACTGATCCAGTTCCCCAGCCAGGACTCCCGGTATCTCTTTCCAAGTCAAGTCTATCCTGGTGGCGGCACATAAATCCTCTACCAGGAAGATTTACAGTAGCAAATGGAAAAGTATTTCAATTTGGGCTTCATGAAAGAACTTGGATCCTTTCACCGCTCCTATTCCAGCGGTACTGGAATTCTTGTCTCATATTTTTCAGCAAGAGGCCAGCTCATCTACTGTGAAGGTCCAACTGGCTGCCTTTTCCCATTTTCATATTGGGGACAACTTTGGTTCTCTTGCTGCTGCCAGAATTTGTAAGACCTTTCCAAAATGCACTTTTCTTTTGAGACCCCCTGTTAGAAATTCATCCCCACCATGGGATCTGACCTTAGTTCTTCAGGCGTTAGTTGCTCCTCCTTTTGAACCCTCAGCTTCCATTGATCTGAAGTTCTTGTCATGGAAGACGGCTTTTTTGGTAGCCATTACTTCAGCCAGGAGAGGGTCGGAGCTTCAGGCTCTCTGTATCAAACCTCCATACCTTGTGTTTCATAAGGATAGGGTGTCTCTCAGGACTAATCCCTCCTTTATCCCTAAAGTTGCTTCCACGACGAACATTAATCAATCCATTAATTTGCCTGTCTTTTTCCCTAATTTCCAGAACAAAGGAGAATATAAACTTCATTTGCTGGATGTTCACAGACAGTTACATTTTTATTTGCACAGGATGGCTGTCTTTCGTAAATCTGATCAACTTTTTGTCTCCTTTGCTAAGCCTTTTCTAGGGAAACCACTTTCAAAGGTGACTCTCGCCAGGTGGATTTCAAGTTGTATCCTACAAGCATACAGAGAGTCTGGTTTACCAGAAGCAATGGGAGTTCATGCTCATTCTATGCGTTCTATGGCAACGTCTGCTGCATTCTGGTCTAGAGTTTCCCTGGATGACATTTGTTCAGCGGCTACCTGGGCATCTCCTCACACATTTATTTCTCATTATAAACTGGATTTGGTGTCTAGAAGAAGGGCTGCCTTTGGCTCTGCAGTGCTCCGGAATATCCTTCCTTAAGGGCCTCCCAAGATTTCGGGTAGCTGGGGACTCTGTCCCACAGGTTGCTGATCAAATGAAGTTAAGTACTTCAGATAAAGTAGTTATGTACTCACCATAATGTTCCATCTGAGTAGGTAAACTTCATTTGTCAGCAACCGTCCCTCCCTCCCTCCTTCCCCCTGACCTTGATGACTTGCGAGCTTTACTTTGTCCTTGAGTCAGGTGTCTCAGGTTGTTAGTTTCTTTTGTTATTATGTGCAGGTGGCAAACGCGAGGATTTGAAGGAGGTTGCAGTGTAGTATGGGTAAGGGGGAGGAGCTTGGAGCTTGGATCTTTTTGCTTGGTATGCTGCTGGCTCGGATCCGTGTCGGATCCATAACCCACAGGTTGCTGACAAATGAAGTTTACCTACTCAGATGGAACGTTATGGTGCGTACATAACTTCTTTTTTCATGTCATCTGCAAATTTTCTAATACCAATCTCCCCTACAAATGTGCACCCAGAAATGAAATCAAAAAATAATGTAGGGCGGAGCACTGACTCCTGTGTACCCTCTACTGAAATGTTACAGTATTCTGAATGCATTTCCCAATTAAAACTCTTCATTTTTATGTTATTTAATCAATTACAGTAGCTATATATATAAGTAGTACATTCTTTTGATATGATTTCAGCAGCATTACCCATTACTGTATGTTCTGGCAACCATTAAGCAGCAAACAATATTCTCGGTTTTCTTATTGCACCTGGCAACATAATATTATTTGGTATAAAATATTTCTAACCATTTTGATCAGCATCTGCCTCAGTCATACATTGTTAATACATGGGCATGCAAAGTCATTATGCATTTTTTTCCAACATCCTTTTTGAATGACAATGAATGCATTGGTGCTTGCCTAGCTATATTCTCTTATATCTGATAAAGCTTACATTCTTTAAACGTATACTCAGTCTCATCTTCCTGATGTCCTTCAAGGATGCATCTGCAGTCATAACATATGGGTTGTCCTGCCTCAGGCAGCCCTTCGGTTGGCCGGATTCCAAAGTCTGGGTCTGGCCTCGGCTGATGTCGCACTTTCCCCAACATCAGAGCTTCTGGGGTATAAAGGCATCAGCAGACGCCATTTTCCTCAGTCTTTCTTGCCGCGCGGTGCCCGAAGCAGAAGCTGTTCGCAAGTGCCGGTCGGTCAGATGCAGAGATTTCAGCTACCGAAGACTTTGAAAAAAGCTAAGTACCCTGTTGGGGACTCTTTCTTGCCTCAGCCGATGTCAGACAAAGTAAATAATTGTTTAACTTATGGGAAACAAATACCTCATAAGGATTTCCATTCTTACTGCCTTCCTTGCTTAGGCCCAGACCACGACGTATCAGCTTGTTTAGCCTGTGCCTCCTTCAACCGACGGACTCTTAGACGTCGGTCGGAGTTTGCAGAAGAATATTTTGGAACCGATTTTGCTTATAAAATGCTGTCGGAGACTCCGACTACGCATATGGCCAAAAAACGCAAGGAAAAGGACCTACACTCGCGGCCCGCGGTTTCGGCTGAAACCACGGCAAGGGCTACCACGAGTGTCTCGGTTTCGGCTGAAACTGAGTCCTCGGCTCTTACTATGACCGAAACCATTCCTCCGACAACCGAGGCCACAGAGGCCCCGGCTGAGTCGGCTTCAGAAATTCCTACCGAAGCTAGTGCTCAAGAATTGTCCGACACCATTCCTTTGGACATTTCTACACCTGCACGTGGGGCAGCTAGGCCCCCAGCTTCTATGTCTATTAAGGCCTTCTCCAGGGCTAAAGCTGCCAAACTTTCAAAAGCTTTGCCTGCCAAATCTACTTCACAGAAGCCTTCCTCAAGTTCTCAGATTCTCAGTCTTGCTGAGGACCTTATATCCTTAATTAGGGGCTCCCAACCTCACCCAGACAGGGCCTCCCAACCTCCACCAGACAAAAGGCCCAGGACTGATCCCTCTGAACCTCTCTCCTCTGATTACTCCACGGATGGATCTGATTTGTCAGACCATCAGGAAGGGGCTTACTTGCCTTATGAGGATTCAGATGCAGTAGATTCTATTCCTTCGGCCTCCCCACCTGAAGAATTTTCCTTTGGGGAGACTTTGCACTCCATGAGGGAGCACTTCCAATGGCAGGGTCAGGATTTTTCTGATTCTAGAAAAATATTAAGGACCTTTTTGCATTTGCCCCAGCATAGGCCCTTAGCTATGCCACCTGTTCTAACTGTAATTGATGTTGTGTATAATGATGTCAGTACTGCTCCTGATACTCTTCCCCCGGCCCCTGCCAAGCCTGATAGATATTACAGGGTCCCGGATTCTCACTTCCACCTGTATAAAGCCCATGCTGCAGACCCAGAAACTATTTCTCAGGGCCCAAAAGGAGTTGCAGCTGCTACTGCCAAAAATCCCCTACCCTCTGAAAGAGAGTCTAGAGCATTAGAGAGATGGGGTAAAAAGGTTTATACATCTGCTACTCTTTCTGCCAGAGCATTAAAATGTCAATTCCATATGATACAGTACCAAGAATTTTTGTTAGATCAGCTGAATAAGAAGCTTTCTTCTCCTGAACCTTTAGACCATAAATCCCTTCAGGATTTGGTACACAACTCTTAGCAGGTCAGTAATCATTTCTTAAAATGTGACTATGATGCACTGGAGGCTTCATTTAGATCAGCTATGACTGGGGCAGTAATTCGTAGGCATGCCTGGCTAAAAGAGCAATCCTTGCCAACCATGTCAAGGCTAAACTCCTCGATGCTCCAATGGAGAAACAAAATTTATTTGGCTCCCCTGCACAGGAGATTCTAAAGAAAGTGGAAGAAAAAGCAAAATCTGTGCAAACAGTAAAGGAATTTCTGCAGGTCCAACCCCCGAGGTTCAGCAGAAACTGGCCTACAAAGAATTGGTCCTTTCCAGACACCTCCAGAGCACAGAGGGGCAGGAATAGATGCCCTAGAGGCAGAGGTCAATCAAAGGGTGCCTACAGGGGCCGTCAGTGGCAGCCTGCCAACCAGAGGGGTAGTGCCACAGCTGCAACTACAACCACTACCACAGGACAGACACAATGACTTGGCTCTGATTCCGCCTACCAGGGATCAACTGGAAGCTCCCTTGGGTGGAAAGTTGGCTTTATTCTCAAAAAACTGGCATTACATTACAAAGGACACATGGACATTGCAAACAATAGACAAAGGATACAGGTTTCACTTCCACACTTTACCAAAAAGGAGCAGAATGCCAAACCTTCCACCAAACCAGAAGGCAGAGGCTTTAAGACAAATCAACAATTTACTTCAGATGAAAGCGATAGAAAGGGTACCATCTATGGAACAAGGCCAAGGATTTTACTCCAGACTATTCCTTGTACCAAGAAAAGAAAACCAATGGAGGCCTATTCTCGACTTGTCTGCACTGAACACATATCTCATTGTGCCAAAATTCAAAATGCTGACACTACAGCAACTTCTTCCCATGTTGGGCAAGGAGTCTTGGCTGGTGACTCTAGATCTCAAGGAGGCATACCTGCACGTCCCTATCCGACCAGATTGCAGAAGACACCTCAGATTTCTTGCAGGATCAGAGCATTATCAATTCTCAGCATTGCCCTTTGGCTTATCTACTGCGCCCAGAGTATTCACGAAATGCCTGGCATCAGTAATTGCACATTGCAGACTTCAGGGAATTCAAATTTACCCATACCTGGATGACTGCCTAATACAAGCAGACAACAAGACAAAATTGCTAAAGGACTTGGCCTATGTCATACACCTGCTACAGGCCTTGGGATACACAGTCAACATCCAAAAGTCAAGACTAGTGCCATCCCAAAGGATAACCTTTTTGGGTGCGGATCTGGACACAATCACTCAGATGGCTTTTCTCACAGAAGAAAAACAAAAACAACTACCAGATTATTTCATGACTTTGACAAGACAAACTCAGCTTACTGCAAGGAAAGTCCTGCAGGTCCTGGGTTACATGGCATCCTGCATAATCTTGATCCCACAAGCCAGGCTGCATATGAGGAAATTACAATGGTACCTAAGGAATGTATGGTCTCAACACAGGCACAGTCTAGAAACCATGATACCAATCATAGCATGCCTTCAAAAGGAATTCATGTGGTGGGCTCAGGCCTGTCAGTCCAACAGAGGGTTGCCTTTCAACAAACCAAAACCAAGGCAGACTATCACCACGGACGCCTCAGACCTAGGATGGGGAGCACACATGGAGGACAAATGTATCCAAGGCTTATGGCCTCAAGGACAGCTAAGAATGCACATAAACCAAAAGGAGATGCTGGCAGTGAAGCATGCAATCGAGGCATTCAAACCATTCCTCCAGCAAGGACATCTGTTAATAAGGACAGACAACACCACGGTCATGTGGTACATAAACAAACAGGGAGGCACACATTCCTACCCTCTATGCCGGATGGCAATGAATCTGTGGAACCTATGCCTGAATCTCAATATCCAGCTGCAGGCCACATTCGTACCAGGAAAAGAGAATTCACTAGCAGACAGCTTAAGCAGAACTACCACGGATGCTCACGAATGGATGCTGCATCCAGACATCTTCAAACTCATAACAAAGAAATGGGGAATGCCAGAGATAGATCTGTTCGCCTCCCCACTCAACCACCAACTGAAGAAATTCTGCTCAAGGACATACCACCCACAAGCCTGGAGGGTGGACTCTCTCTCTTTCAGCTGGAATGCCCTGACAGTATATGCCTTTCCACCTCTCCCATTGATGTACAAGGTTCTACTGAAGATCAGGGAGGAACAGCCAAAGGTAATACTATAAGCTCCGGACTGGCCAAGACAACACTGGTATCCACTACTGAGAAGCTTGTCTCAGGTAAACTCATGGCCTCTTCTTCTAACGCAGAACAATTTCAAGACCCTGCATCCAAACTTGAAAACATTGCAACTAACTGCCTGGAAAATTCCTTAAAACCAAACCAAACTGTTTTATCTCAAAGGGTCAAGGACATTATCCTGGAGGCTCGCAGACCTTCCACAAGGAAGACATACTCAGCTAAATGGAAGAGATTTCTCATTTGGAGCACATCAAAGGGCGCAGATGTCACAGTGGCAAACCTAGCACACATCCTAGAATACTTAGCAGAATTGTTCCACAATGGCCTGTCTTATTCTTCCATTAAGATTCATGCTTCAGTAATTTCAGCAGAATACAATATGGATCCTCCTATCTTCTCTCACCCTCTTCTCAGACAATTTTTGAGAGGGATCAAAAATGGTAAACCTCCAAGGAGACCCCCTCTACCTGCATGGGATCTCAATTTTGTGCTGGAAAAATTGACTCTACCTCCTTTTGAACCAGCAGCATCAGCAGACTTACAGTTTTTATCTTGGAAAACTGCTTTCCTTCTGGCAATCACATCAGCAAGAAGAGTATCCGAGTTACAGGCATTAATGGCAGTGCAGCCTTTTCTTATTTTCCACCAGGCTAGAGTGTCACTGAGAACCAATCCTACTTTCATGCCAAAGGTGGAATCCAGGGTATCCTTGAACCAAGCTATTCATTTGCCTACGTTCTTCCCTAACCCACAGAACAAAGGAGAAAAACTTTTACACACCTTGGATATACACAGACAACTATGCTACTATCTGGACAGAACTGAAACCAACAGAAAAACTGACCAACGTTTTGTAGCATATGCAACTGGGGTGCAAGGAAGAGCAATTTCCAAACAGACAATTTCAAAATGGATAGGAAATTGCATTCGCTTTTGCTACTCTTTTCATGGAAAGACAGCTCCTGAAAATATCAGGCCTCATTCCACAAGGGCCACAGCCACCACTACAGCTTTCCTATGGGGGGTGGCTACCAAGGACATTTTAGAAGCTGCTACTTGGAGCTCCGTGCATACATTTGCCAAGCATTACAATCTACCTTTATACTCCAGATCTCGAGCAGGGTTTGCAACTGCAGTTCTGCAGGGGATCTTAACTACACCATCCTTCTCTTAGTACCTCCTCCACCAGTTTGGCTATGGTATTCTACCCATATGTTATGACTGCAGATGCATCCTTGAAGGACATAGTACAGTTTTGTACCTACCATAAATGTAGATGTCCGGTAGGTATGCATCTGCAGTCAGGATTACCCACCCTCCTTCCCCTCTGTGGTATTCCTAGGGTGCTTACCCCTCTTTCAGCTAGCTGGGGGAATCTATTATGGTGTATTTGTTTGTATGTATATATATATATATATATATTTTGCTACTGTTTGGAAGTTTTCAGCTTTTATCCAAATTTAGCCCTTCCTAGAGGGCACCTGGCATCTGGGGCAAGAAACACTGAGGAAAATGGTGTCGGCTTATGCCTTTATACCCCAGAAGCTCTGACGTCGGGGAAAGTGCGACATCAGCCGAGGCCAGACCCAGACTTTGGAATCCGGCCGACCGAAGGGCTGCCTGAGGCAGGTCAACCCATATGTTATGACTGCAGATGCATACCTATCGGACATCTACATTTATGGTAGGTACAAAACTGTACTTTTTGTTAGCCGCACAAAATTCTCTAGCAAAGTCTTCATTTTTCCAGAGTCCAATATATAGTTCTTCCCGTATTACTTGTTTCATTTTCCATAGAGTAATAACTCTTGTTCCTCAAAACACATAACCTTTTTGTACTAATAATTGTAATCCTCTGTTATAAAATACGTTGAGCTCTTATTTACTTAATGACACCAACCTTCCATCATGAAAAGCAATAGTTCCAAAAAATTTCTGTTACTTCTCATCATTGTAGCTATCATTTCAGCATTCATTTGAGTTTCATGACATTTTTCTTCTGTAAGGATATTTTTATAGACTAAGAAAAAACACTCAGTCAGGCACACTGGTCACCAGGAAAGTCCAAAAATCCAGACAGAGGGGCAGGAGTTTTTAAATGGGGGTCACATAGGTGATATAACAGCTGATAGATCTGTTTATTTCTACAGTGTTTTTTATATTTTTAACTACAGAGAGATAGAAACCTCTGTTACCCATTTTGAATTATTTCAAAAGGGTTTTACTTTTGTTCCCAGTCGATCTGGGTCAGTGGCCAAAATGGTGTTGGACACTAAACTTTTTGTGAGAAATCGTAACTTGAATGTCTTTTTTGGGGGTGGTAGTATTTCCCAACACAATAATCCATTAAGAAGAAGGAGTACTTTTCACCCGCCTACACACCCTGTTCTTGCCAACTTTGAGGCATTAGTAGAGAAGAACATTCGGATGTGTTTTAATGCCCAGAATAAGAAGGGTTATGTTTGTGGAAATTTATCTAAGGAAGAGAGGGAACTGCTTTTTGATATTAGCAGGGATAGTAGAATTAGGATTATGAAGCCGGACAAGGGAGGTGGGGTTGTCCTCACGGAGGAATGGATTTACACTGGTAAAATGTTAGAGATACTCCATGGGAATGGTAAATACCAGGAGGTATCTAGGAGTGAGATTAACCTGGCTTACAGGAATTTGGATTTGATCCTGGAGGACAACCTGCTTCAAGGTGCCATTGATAGACAGCTATATGAGTTTTTGTGGGTACCCAACACAGTGATTCCTGGTATTTTTGGGATTCCCAAAACTCACAGAGATGCCCAACCCCCCTCCCCCCTTGAGACCTATTGTCTCTTCTTCCGGCTCTAAGAAACAGCCTTTGGCTTTATATGTCGATAACAAATTAAAACCATTTTACGGGTTGTTTCATCACATTTTAATAGATTCCTGGGACTTTTCGAACATGTTTAAGGAAGTGGATTTTAATGTGGACTATATCTTTCTTACAATAGATATTAAAGACATGTTCAGTGTGATTCCCCATGACATTGGATTAGCCTGGTTTGAGGAGATCATTGTGGACTTTGACTTTCTCTCCCCATTGGACTTTCGGTTAGTTCTCGAGAATATGGAACTCGTCCTCAGAAACAGTTTTCTGTTTTTCCAGGGAGCATATTACAAACAGATGGGGGGTAGCTATGGGGGCCTCCTGTGCCCCCATGTTCGCTAATATAGTTCTACTGTATTGGGAGTAGCATTTTTTATTTGCCTCCCCCTTTTACGAGCATGTTAGATGTTATTTCCATTTCCTGGATGATATTTTTATGGTGTGGCGGGGATCCAAGGAGATTATTGAACCCTTTTTAGATTTTATTAACCACACCACTAATTGTTTTAGAATTTACAGCCAGTGTGACGGAAGAAGTGGTTCACTTTTTGGATGTACACATTAGAAAAGATTTATGGTACAATAAAGATGTTTTCTCTTTGTATCATAAAAAATATTTTTCTAATTCTTATCTTCACTTTAAAAGTGAACATCCGTATTCCCAGGAAAGGAACATTGTCAAGGGTCAGATGGTCAGAGCGGCTCGCATGACCACACTGAGGGAAGAATTGATATCTGAACTGGAGTATATAGGTGAACTTTTTGTTAGACGTGGTTATCCTGAAGCTCTGGTTATCTCCCTGACTGATCAGATTTTACAAGAGAGGGGAGTGAGATATATGCCCATTCTGTCCCTTGAGAATAGGGGGGTAGTTTCTGGTTCTATTGGGCCAACGACCATACAGATGGATGGGAGGGACACTGATGCACCCCCTTGTAATGACACCTATTTTCTGATGGATTTTCACGAAGATACCCACCTCATGAAAAATATAATACAGACTTATTGGGACATTTTTGCTAGTATGCCTAATAGTCTTGATGTGTTCTCTACGAAACTGAGGTTTAGTTTGAGAAGGGGAATATTTTTGAAAATCGTAAAGTTGATTCAACTTCCCGAGTAAAGATAGGCACACACAAATGTGGAAGGTGCCCCCAATGCCCCTATGTAGCCAGTGTGGATCAGCTGTATTTGGTGGGTCCCGTTGGGCTGTTAAAGGCTAAGAGGTATTTTAATTGTCATTTTAAAGGGGTGGTATACCTTACCTATTGTTCCTCGTGGTTTGCATTTTGTATTGGCAAAATGGAAAGAACTTTGAGACAGAGAATTTATCAACACCTCTATGAGATCTCTAGGAAAAGAGAAACCAATGCATTATTTAAACATACTTTGTTATGTGAGGACTAGTCTTTTAAAGTTTGGGTGTTGGAGCAGGTAAAATGTTTTGAGAGAGGGGGGACTAGGAAACCAGCCTCGAGTATTGTGAGTTAATGTGGCAACTAAAGTTTGATGCCTGCTGAGCCCCTGGGTTGAATGAACACGGTTAAACTTTTTCTGGCTCCATAAAGTCTGTTCTTCATTTTTTCCCTTAGAACTGCTCTACTAGTAATCTAAACAGTATATCCCTTAACTAAAAAGCACAGCACTTGTTCCTAAAAGCTTTCACTTGTCTTAAAAGCATCTTCTTTTCAGGTTTAGCACTTCTGTATTATACAAAGTCCCTCACTAGCAAACCCCCCCCCCCCCAGGAGTACCCACTTCCTTACTAAGTCCTCTCTTATTCAGTTACACCCCTAACTTCTAAATTTCTGTAGCATGTCGAAGGGCCAGATGTTGGCGTCCTCTCCTGTCCAGTTGGTGAATTTGGGAATATTGAGGCAATGTTACAATTGCCTCATGTACACTGACAACCCTCTCCTCCTCCCACATAACACAAATACTTGCGAGATGCAGCTATTTAGCCAAACTGGAGGCTGAGCTCTCTCAACTCAGGACTGGCAAGACCAGACAGGAGGAGAAGGCAACTACACACACCACAAAACCAGTCTCACATAAAGCTATCACAACAATGAATCAAACACATAAACACACAAAGTCATACTCGGAGGCTCTAAGCAAAAATTTACCTAAACAGCAGAGGCCTCCAAAGCAGACATCCAAGCAACTGCCACCTCATGACACACCACAGGCAACACATAAACCACAAAAACAGTGTGCAAAGCAGTCACAGCCCTTAAGGCCAAATACAACAACAAACATACTTGTCATAGGTGACTCCATAGTCAGACACACTGACGTCCCACTCACCAGGCTGAACAAGGAGAGGGTCACAGTAAGCTGCCTATCAGGCGCTAGAATCCGCCACATAACACAAGCACTCGGGTCACTCCACAGCAAGTACAAATATGACACAGTCATTGTCCATGCTGGTGTGAACGACCTGAGACATACCTCCCTGGACTACATGAAAAGAGACATAGAGGAGCTCTCTGATTATGTAGCCCAGGCAGGTATGACCCTGACCCTGAGCAGTATCCTTCCTTCACCAAGAATGATGCCACAACGTAGAGACAAGATGATCAGCTTTAACAATTGGCTTAATTTCTGGTGTCATTCAAGGGGGATCCAGTGTCTGTCTGCCTGGGATGACATGCTTGACAAGCCACGCTGCTCGCAAGGGCGGCTTGCACCTGTCACCCTGGGATTCGGATATTGGCTAAGGCTCTTGCCACCCCATAGTGCCTTTTAAGGCAAGGCTCAAATTCTAAACCTACCACCCTAGAAAACAAAAATGGGAAGAAACTAAGGGTAATGCTGCTCAATGCCAGAAGTCTAAATCTCAAAATGCATGCACTCGAGGCCCTTCTCAGTATGGAGAACATCGATGTCTGTGCTGTGACTGAAACCTGGTTCAAGGCTCCTGAGAGCACCCCGGCACTATCAGGTTTTACCTCATATCATGCGTTCCGGCCCCAAAACCCGGACCACACCACAAAAGGAGGGGGTGTATCCATATTCATCAAGGATACCCACACCTCCAGGTTGGTGGCAACGCACGAAGCATCGGAAACCATCCTGGTGCAATTAACCATAGGCAAAACTGCTCTACAATTTGTAGCATGCTACAGGCCACCCTCTCAAACTCAGGAACCCCACACAGCCTTCCTGAGACACTGGAGGGTATAAATGTATCTCCAAGCACCATTATATTGGGTGACTTCAACTACCCGAATATAGACTGGGAACATTACTCAAGCCCCAACTTTCTAGCCCAAAGGTTCCTGGAGTTCATAAATTCAAATGCCATGGAACAACTAGTCAACATTCCCACAAGAGGAGAAAATATACTAGATCTCATCATCACAAACATGGGGACAAAATGCTCCACACCGGAAGTATATCCCTCATTGGTGAGATCAGATCACAAACTTATCTCACTGGAAATCCACATCCCACCCCCACCCCAAACAAAAAAGACCACAGTGAAAAACTTCTCTAAAGCAAACTTCACACTACTCAAGACTGGTGTGGTATCCTTCAAGGCCCCCCGAGCCAGTGGAAACCACAACCCAAGCTGCGGAAGCCCTTACAAATGCCTTCTATGAACACCTCCAGGACTGCATGGATCAGGCAATCCCTAATAAAACCAAGACTCTTTCCACCAAGGGCAAACGTCCAGTCTGGTGGACCCCAGCCATAAACAAACTTTACAATAAGAGGAGAAAGCTGTTACATGATAGAGCAAAATCCATAAAAGAAGACACGCTTGATCATTATTAGTAAAACAATACGAGCACTCATAAAATCATCCAAGGCCAACTTTGAGAGAAAAATTGCAATAGATTCAAAAGACAATCATAAGGCCTTCTTCAGCTATGTTAGAAACCTGGGTGGAAACTCCCAGATATGCACAGAATTAGTCCAAAATGATACAAAATCACTGAACCCACAGACATTGCCAACATACTGGCAGTCAGGTTCAGTGCAAACTTCACCCCCCTCCCCAAAAGGAGAGATAACTATCCCAGCGGAGTGTAGACTCCCAGACATCTCAAATGTGCAGGTGAAAGCTGCTCTCTCTAAAGCTAAAAACACAGCATCAATGGGACCGGATGGTGTCCCCGGCTATGTGCTACACGAACTCAACGAGGAACTAAACCCGCATATAAGGCAGCTGTTTAATCTTAGCCTTACCACAGGATACGTGCCCAAGGAGTGGCGTACGGCAACTGTGGTCCCACTCCACAAAGGCGGTGCCTCTACGGACCCTGGTAATTACCGCCCCATAAGCTTAACAAGCCTGGTCTGCAAAGCTATGGAGCGGATCATAATGGAACTCATAAACAAAGACATAGGGACTTGCAGACATTGGACCCGACCCAGTTTGGCTTTGTCAAGGGCAGATCATGCCTTTTGAACTTGGTCGACTTCTTCGAAACAGTCACCAAGGCCATTGATGAGGGAAAGGCAGTCCATACAGCCTACCTTGACTTTGCAAAAGCTTTCGACACAATACCCCACTCGGGTATTATAGAGAAACTTACCAGCTTAAATGTAAACCCATATGTCACAAGATGGGTTGCAAACTGGCTAAAGGACAGAACCCACAGGGTTAGAGTTGCTGGCGCCATGTCAGACTCCAAGCTGGTCACAAGTGGTGTCCCACAGGGCTCAGTCCTTGGCCCCCTGTTGTTCGGCATCTACTTCTCAGAAGTACAGGCAAACATAGGAGGACTATGGCTGACAAAGTTTGCAGATGACTGCAAACTGGGCGTCATAGTGGAAAGTACATCGGACACAGATATCCTTCAGAGGGGTCTCATGGAAACTGATAACTGGTGCCAGAGCCATGGCCTGAAGTTAAATGCCAAAAAATGTATAGTCATACCCTTCGGGAAAAAAAAGGTAACCCCAAGCTACCATATAGGTGGCAATCCATTAAGCACAGAAGAGGTTATCAGGGACCTGGGGACCCAGGTTGACAGTGGCCTTTCTTTTGACACTTACATTGCTAAAGTGGTTAGAAAGACCTTCTACATTGCCCACCTGATCATGAAGGGATTCACATCCAGATCAAGTGAGATCATTGTTCCCCTGTACTCTTCACTTATCAGACCAATGATCGAGTACAATGCCCCATTCGGGATGTATCTCACCCGACACCTGCAGCAATTGGAGAGACCCCAAAAGTTCCTCACCAAAAGGATAAAGGGACTCCAAAATCTGTCATATGCTGCCAGACTGAAGAAACTCCAGCTCTATTCAGTCGCATACCGCCTGCTCAGAGGTGACCTGTGCCTGACATACAAGGCCATGTCCAACCCGGAATTAATGGACATGCTCCACCTCAAAAAATCCAAATCTACCAGATCCACTAGAGCAAGCGACTTAAACCTTAGCACGGATATAAATAGGACATGCTAGAGGGATAGATTTGTCACTCAGAGTCTCCCTATGCTGTGGAATAAAATCCCGGTCCATGTGAGGCAGAGCACCTCGCTGGCTCTGTTCAAGAGAAATCTTGACCGGTGGATGGGAGATCGTAGGTTTACCCTGGGAATCATCTCTGTGTCACTGCTGGACATAGGCACAACAAACTAATGGGCACAGTATTTTTTAACATAAGGGGTGGCGTAAGCCACAAAACTTTGGGCTAGGCTTATAAATGCCTTAGGGCAGATAGCCTAGTGTAAACCTATGAACCTATGAACCTATCAGCCTTAAAGAAAAGAGCCTTAAAATAAGGCTATGTTATGGGATGTTTACATTTTCTATGGTTATTGAAGCTTTTTTATGTGTACATTTTTATGTGTTCATTTTTTTATGTGTGCATTCTTATTTAGTCAGCTTGACCACAATATAATAACAACATTTTCACTACTGCATTCTTTACTGTTGCATTTACTGTTGTACCTTGTTAAGTCAGTCAGTTAGCTATTGACAAATGGAGTATTGTTATGTTAAGTGGTTTGACTATTTAATTGTTAATCAATTAGTGCTGGGTTATTCTGATGAAGTTCACTTGTGGAATGAAAGCGCTAAATCTGTGTGGTGTATTGGAACATTAAAGAACTTGTTTTTTACTTTGGTAGTTCATGCATTTTTAGACTTTCCTGGTGATGGACTGTTTTTTTCTCAGTTAATTGTGCTTTGTGCACTCAGTTATTTTCCACCTTCTTTGTTTCTTGATATTTTTATAGTCTGTAGTATGTTCTTCTACTTTATCGGCAATGTTTAGTAATGAAATCCTTCAGAGGCCGTCTGCTCAGCCTTGTTCTTTTGACATTCTATATTCAGTTTGATATCAGTCATTGATAAGTTGATTGACTGAATGTGTGATGTTGCACAGTGTTAATAGCAGTTTATGGCTTGTAACTACCTTAAACATTTTGCTTTAAAGTCACCATGGAGTTTCTTTACTTCAAAAAGTAGATCTAAAACTTGTTTTCAATGTATGTATATCTGCTCTGCTAAAGAGATTGTTCTCAATTGTTTCCTCAGCTGAAGAGATGCCATGTTGAATCAGAGTGCCAGTTCCATATGCAGAAGCAACACGGGTAACTGTACTCTCAAGTCTGGTTTGCCAATGGACTGTTTTGTCAAGGATGTTGCACTTCCCTAAGGTTGTGCAATACAGGAGCATGTTATATTAAGTAAAGATGTACAGGAAGGAAGCCTTGCGTGGCAGTGTCAGTGACTTGCCCCCTCTATTCACCAGTGCCATTTGTTGTTTATTTTTTGACATCATCTTAACCAAATGGTCCCTTATTTAAAAGGGTCTTGAAAAATCATACCGTATGCAGCATCACAAGCTAATATAAGAGGATGATTTTGGTCATAATGTGCCAGAGCTTTATTGTATGTTTAATGAGTCTTTATACTTCTTAAGTGCATTCTTTTCCTAGCATGTGCAGTGCCGCGGTGTCTGGTCCTTATTCCATTCAAGTACAAACTTCCCCTAGTTGTTTATCAAGCCAAGGAGCTTGTGAAAATCTTTCTCAGAAGTGGGGGAGTGTGCGCATCAAACATAACTCTCTCTTCTCACCCATGGGGTAAATTTGTTTATCTGTTACATAGGTTCATAGGTAGGTACTAGGCTGTCTGCCTGAAGGCATTTATAAGCCTAGCCAGAATGTGTCGGCTTTCCCTGCCCACTTAGATTAGTTCTCGGTACCTCTGTCCAGCAGAGCCATTGAAGTGATCCCTGGGGTAAACTTTCTGTTTCCCATCCACTCATCAAGGTTTCTCTTGAAGAGGGTTAGTGAGGAGCTCTGCCTAATGAAAGATTGGAATACTGTTCCAGAGCATGGGAAGTCTCTGGGACAGGAATCTATCCCTCCAGCAAGTCCTATTTATTGTTGTGGTGAGGTTTAGATCCCTAGAGCGTGTGGCTCGAGGGGATATGGTTTTCTTTAGGTGGAGCATGTCCATCAATTCTGAGTTGAAGATGGCCTTGTATGTCAGGCAGAGATCACCTCTGAGTAGGCGGTATGCAACTGAGTACAGCTGGAGATGTTCTTCGTGTTTCACTGTTGCAGTCATCACATTTGGGTTGGTAGCCCTCAGTCGGCCTGATTAACAAAGTTTTGGGTCCTGCGTCGGTTGCTGTCTCTTCCTCCATGATGTCAGGTCGTCAGGGGTATAAAACATGCAGCCGATGCCATTACATCAGTCTTTCTTGCCATGTGGTACCCGAAGCAGAAGCAGTTCGCAAGTGTCGGTCAGCCAACTTCTGAAATTTTCGTTTTCGAGTTTCAGAACCGAAGTCTTCAACTAAAAGCTAAGTACCCCCATTGGGGAAACTTTTTCTTGCTCTAAACAGATGTCAGTAAAAGTAAATAATTGCCTTACTTGTGGAAAGCAAATACTTCATGAAGATTTTCATTCGTACTGTATTCCTTGTGTAGGCCCTGACCACGACATACCTTGCTGTCGGTTTTGTGCCTTATTTAAACCACGAACTATCCATCGTTGGTATATTTTCGCCTCTAAATATTTTGGTGCTCGGTTCAATTTTCCTGATATGTCTTCGGTAAGCCATCCAACTATCGACATTCTGAAAAAACGCAGCGATAAAGACAGAGACAGGCCGCCTAGGTCCAAAGCTGCCGATGACACTTCTCCTAAGCCAGTCACCAGTTCACCAGTACTCAGTGAGGCACTTTCGCAGCCCCTGATACCCGCTACTTCAGATTCGCAGGCCTCTACTGAGACCCATTCAGAGTCCGGTATGCCCGAGATACTTCAACTGTGGAACCTGCGGATATCTCTACCTTGGATGGGTCCGGATCTGCTGTGCAGGCACCGGCTTCTGAGGGTGTATTCAGGCCTACTGACTTGCGTATTAAACCGACGCCATCTTCTTCAAGGCCTAAAACTCGAACCATGCTTAGAAAACTGATGCCCAGACTGCATGGTCAGGCCTCTATGCCTAAAAAACAAATGATAAGAATGGCTGAAGATCTTATTACTTTAATCAGGGAAAGCCAGCCTTCCCCCTCTAAGAGACCTAGGACTGAGTTTGTTTATGATACTTCTGACCAGGTTTCTGAATTTTCTGTTTCCTCTGATGACCAGGATTTACCCTTATCTACCTATGAGGATTCTGATGCTGAGGACTGTATTCCCTCTGCTTCCCCCCCAGAGGATTTCTCTTTTGGTGAAACCTTGCATACTCTCAGGGAGCAGTTTCACTGAGAAAGTAAGGATTTCTCTGATTCTAAAACGAGGCTTAGGGATTTCTTACTCCTGCCCCAGCACAGACCTTTAGCCATACCTCCTGTACTAGATATTGTTGATGATGCCTTTTTGGAATCTAGCTTGGCCCCTGACTCTTTACCTCCTGCTCCCAGAAAACCTGATAGATATTACAGGGTCCCTGACTCTCACAAGTTCCTTTTTAAAAATCCTAATGCGGATCCTGAGACCATTTCACAGGGACTCAAGGGCATTAAAGCTACTACTGCCAAAAATCCTACCCCCTCTGATAGAGACTCCAGGGCGCTGGAAAGATGGGGTAAGAAGGTATACACTTCTACAACTTTGGCCATTAGGGCCTTAAACTGCCAGTTTCATATGTTAAAGTATCAGCAGCATATTATTGGATTGCTTAAACAGAAAATTATGTTGATTCCTGATTGTGCTGAAAATAAGGATTTACAGGATTTACTGCATTCAGCTGAACAAGTTGGAAAACATACTTTGCAATGTGGTTTTGATTCACTAGAGGCATCTTGCAGCGCTGCTATAACTGGGTCTGTACTTAGAAGGCATTCTTGACTTAAGGAGCACTCCTTGCCAGATCATGTTAATGCGAAATTACTGGATGCTCCCTTAAACCGGGACCATCTGTTTGGCAACAAGGCAGAAGAAGTTCTTAAAAAGATGGAGGAAAAAGCTAAATCTATGCAAACTGTTAACGATTTTTTACAAGTACAACCTCCAAGGTTTAGTAGGCATTGGCCTTCCAAAAATTGGTCCTTTCCTGCCTCTTCCAGAACTTCTCAATCCAAACCCAGCTCCAGCAGAGCTCCCAAGCTTCAGTCCCAGGGTACGCACAGGATTAAGCAGTGGGGGGGTCTGCACTTCCAAATCTAGGAGTAATAGAACTCCCCCCTATGGTAAACTGTCTCAATGACATATTTTTAAAACCTCCATGCACTTCTCAACTGACTGCCCCTTTGGGGGGAAATATTGCTCTTCATGCAAGGAACTGGGAACTCATTACCCAGGACAAGTGGGTTTTAAATATAGTGTCCCAGGGATACAGATTTCACTTCCACACATTACCAACACCAAGCAAGTGGCCAGATCTACCCCCAAATCAGTGCTCAGAGGCCCAAAAGTAAGTACTTTCTCTCTTAAGCATGGGGCTGTTCAGTTGGTACCAGAAGAGGAAAAGGGACAAGGTTTCTACTCTAGACTTTTCCCGGTACCTAGAAAAGACAATTCATGGTGTGCTATCCTGGACCTGTCTACTCTAAACACCTTTTTGGTGATTCCAAAATTCAAGATGCTGACTCTTCACCAGTTGCTCCCTATGCTAGGCAAAGATGCCTGGTTGGCAACACTAGATTTAAAGGAATTATACCTGCACATCCCAATCAGGGAATATTGCAGAAGGTACCTACGCTTCAAAGCAGGCTACACGCACTATCAGTTTTCTGCACTGCCCTTTGGCTTATCTACTGTGCCCAGGATATTCAATGCCTAGCTCCAGTCATTGCATTTTGCAGGCAAAGAAATATTCAAATATACCCATACCTGGACGATTGTCTAATTCAGGCAGAAAGCCAGGACATACTTTTGAATCATCTGGCCTTTGTACAAAGGGTGCTAACTTGTCTGGGGTACACCATAAACTAAAAGAAATCACACCTGGTACCCTGTCAACAAATTAAATTCCTGGGATCAAGCTTGAATACAACTTCCCAGATGGCTTTCCTCACGCCAGAGAAACAAATTCATTTGACAACCTACTTCAGACAAGTAGCCACAAAAACCCTGCTATCTGCAAGGCAAATATGACAAGCCTTGGAGTTCATAGCCTCCTGCATTCTTCTAATTCCATATGCAAGACTGCATATGAGGAAACTACAATGGTATCTAAAAAGCATATGGTGTCAACATTCTCAGGATCTAGAAGCAATGATTCCTATCATACCTTGCCTACGCCTAGAGTTCCTTTGGTGGGCAGTGGCCTGCCACCAAAACAAGGGACTACCATTCACACTACCCCCTGCCGTCCCAGACCCTAGCAACAGACGCATCAAACTATGCATGGGGGTCTCACCTGGCAGGGAAGAGCATTCTGGTCAAATGGAACCCAAGTCAAATGCGCCTGCATATCAATCAAAAAGAAATGTTAGCTGTACAGAATGCTCTGACAGCCTTCAAGGACCACATTCTTCCAGGACAATTAATGGTAAAGACGGACAACACGCAGGGGTGTACACATTCCTACCCCCTCTGCAGACTAGGCATGGCATTGTGGAACACAGCCCTGAGCTACCAAGTGCATCTACAAGCTCAATTCTTGCCAGGAAAACTAAATACACTGACAGATGAACTAAACAGAAACCTCATGGACCCACACAAGTGGAAACTGGAACCAAGAATTTTCAACTTGTTGACAAGCAAATGGGGGAGCACAGATATAGACCTGTTTGCTTCTCTCCAGAACTATCAATTGGACAAATTTTGCATAAGGACTCCCCATAAACAAGCTTGGAAAGTGGATGCTCTGTCCTTCAGCTGGAAAAACCTATCAGTGTATGCCTTTCCTCCTCTGCCTCTGCTCTCCAAAGTGCTACTAAAGATTAAACAAGACAAACCAAGGATGATTTTGATTGCACCAGACTGACCGCACTAACACTGATACCCCCTCTTGTGCAGTGTGTCACTGTTGGCCCCATGGCACCTGCCGCAGACTCCTTCCCTATTGTCTCAGCAGGAGAACCATATTCTGCACCCTCAGCTTGAAACACTGAACCTAGCAGCCTGGCTAGTTACCTAATCTCTCCTTTACCATCCCTCAGTAAACCAGTGATGGATATCATTTTAGAGGCAAGGAGGCCTAGTGCTAGAAAATCTTATGCTGAAAAATGGAAAAGATTATGTGCCTGGAACCATTCTCAAGGGATGAGCATAGCAGTGCCCAATATACCTCATATTTTACAATACTTAACTGAGATGCTTCACAAGGGCCTGTCTTTCTCCTCCATCAAAATTCACGCATCAGCCATTTCAGCTCATTTTAACACAGAACCTCCCCTCTTCTCTCATCCACTGCTCAAGCAGTTCCTCAGAAGGGCCAAAAGTTTACTACCACCCAGGAGAGCTCCAACTCCAGCCTGGGACCTTAACTTTGTATTGGAAAAACTCATTCTTCCTCCTTTTGAGCCAGCTGCTACTGCAGACTTAAAATTCCTTTCTTGGAAAACAGCTTTCCTTTTAGCAATCACTTCAGCAAGAAGGGTATCTGAATTTCAGGCCCTTATGGCAGTGGAGCCTTTCATCATCTGTCATGCGGACAGGGTGTTCCTCAGGACTAATCCCTCCTTCATGCCCAAGGTGGTATCCAGTGTGGCCATTAATCAATCCATTCATTTGCCAACCTTCTTTCCTAATCCACAGAGCAAAGGGGAATGGATACTGCACTCCTTCAATGTGCACAGACAACTTAGATTCTACTTGGACAGGACTAAACCTCAAAGGAAATCTGAACAACTGCTTGTGGCATTTGCTGCAGAGGCAGAGGCGAAGGCTATTTCAAAGCAAACCATTTCCAAATGGACAGGCCATTGCATTCAGTTCTGCTATAAGCACCATGGAAAACATATTCCACAGGGGATCAGACCCCACTCAACCAGGGCTGCATCTACCTCTACAGCCTTTCTCAGAGGTGTCCCTACTAGGAACATCCTAGAAGCTGCTATCTGGAGTTCTGTTCATACTTTCACCAAGCATTACCACCTGCCAATTTTCTCTAAATTCAGAGCTGGCTTTGCCACTGCAGTCTTGCAGGGCCTTATAGCTGGTCCTAATAATATCTAAATTCCTCCTCCCATCCTTAGCTTTGGGAATCTACCTAAATGTGATGACTGCACCAGTGAAACATGAAGAACATAGTACAGTTGTGTACACTTACCATAAATGTAGATGTTCGAGTGTATTCACTGTTGCAGTCCTGATTACCCTCCCTCCAGCCCTCTGTCTTCTTTTCGCTATACCTCTACTCTCCTTTACTATGCTTAAAAGCTTTTTGGTGTATTTGCTTTTTTGTTAGAGGTATAACCTTGTATTTTTATATATTTAATTGCTACCCATTTGGGGGCATCTGACACCTGGGGCAAGAAAAACTGATGTAATGGCGTCAGCTGCATGTTTTATACCCCTGACTACCTGACATCATGGAAGAAGAGACAGCAACCTGATGCAGGACACAAGACTTTGTTAATAAGGCCAACTGAGGGCTACTGCAAGCAGATAACCCAAATGTGATGACTGCAGCAGTGAATATACTCGAACATCTACATTTATGGTAAGTGTACACAACTGTACTTTTCTTCAGTTGACCTGCATAGGGCATCTGTTTGAGGCCAGTGATGCTCTTGGTGAGGTACTTCTGTGGTCTTTCCAGCTGTTGCAGATGTCTTGTAAGGTACATCCCAAATGTGGTGTTGTACTCTATGATGGGTCTGATGAGTGATGTGTAGAAGGGCACAATGACCTCTTTCGATCTGGATGCAAACCCTTTTTGTATTTAGGTGGGCCACATAGAAGGATTTCCTAACTACTTTGGCAATGTGATTATCAAAGGAGAGGTTACTATCTACTTGGGTCTCCAGGTCCCTTATTACGTTTTCTCTATTTAGGTTGCTACCACCTATGTGGTAGTTTGTGGGTACTTTGTTTTTTCCAAAGGGGATGACTATGTACTTTTTGGCATTCAGCTTTAGGCCATGGTTTTGATACCAGGTATCTGTCTCAGTGAGACCCTTTTGGAGGATGTATGTGTCCACTGGAGAGTTAGTTATAGCCCCTAGTTTGCAGTCATCTGCGAACTTGGTCAGCCATAGTCCTTCTGTGCTTGCCTGTACCCCTGAGAAGTATATGCCAAACAGTAGGGGTCCTAGGACTGAGCCCTGGGGAATGCCACTTGTAACCCATTTAGAGTCAGACCTAGCTCCCGCAACGCTTGTCATGTTGGTTCTGTCCGTGAGCCAGTTGGCAACCCATCTCGTGACATAGGGTTTATGTTCAGGCTGGTGAGCTTGTCTATATTATCTGAATGGGGAATGGTGTTAAAGGCCTTTGCGAGGTCTAAGTAGGCTGTGTGTACCACCTTTCCCTCATCTATAGCCTTGGTAACTGTTTCAAAGAATTCCACCTGGTTTAGGAAGCATGATCTGCTCTTAAGAAAGCTGAACTGGGTAGGGTCCAGTGTTTGGAGGTTCCCAATGTCTCTGTTTATGAGATCCATGATGATGCGCTCCATAGCCTTGCAGACCACGGTAGTCAGGCTTATAGGGCGATAGTTCCTGGGGTCTGTTGTGGCTCCACCTTTGTGGAATGGAATAACTGTTGCTGTGCACCACTCTATGGGCACGTATCCTGTGGAGAGGCTGAGTTTGAACAGTGTGTTTTGCTGAGGAGTTAGTTCATCTTTGAGCTCATGTAGGACACAGCCTGGGACACTGTCCTGTCCCATTGATGCTGTGTTTTTGGCTTTGGAGAGGGCTGTTTTAACCTGAGTGTCTGTGATTTCAGGGCCACTACATTCTTCTGGTATGGTTATGGGCCCTTTTGGGGGTGAGAAGGGGGTTTGCACTGAACCTTTCTGTCAGGAAGTTGGCGATATCGGTCATGTCAGTGTATTTTGTGCCATTCTGCACTAACTCTGAGCAGATTTGAGGATTGTCACTTAGATTCTTGACATAGCTAAAGAATGCCTTGTGCTTATCTTTGGAGTCCTTGGCAATTTTTCTTTCGAAGCTAGCCTTGGATGATTTTATGAGGGATCGTAGTTTCTTGTTGATACTGATCAGGGATGTCTTCCCTTCTTGGGATTTTGCTCTTTTCTGTACTAGTTTCATCCTTCTGTTATATAGCTGTTTATGGCAGGGGTCCACCAGACTGGTTTCCTTTTCTTGGAGGAATGAGTCTTGCTTTTGCTTGGGATAGCACGATTCATGCATTCTTGTAGGTGCCCATAGAGTGCATTAGTAAAGGATTTTGCCACTTGGACAGTGTTATTCTTTGGCATGGGGGCTTTGAAACTTTCCACCTCGGTGTTAAGTAATGTGAAGTTTGCTTTTGAAAAGTTTTTCACGGTGGTTTCTTTGACCGGGGGTGGGGGCAGAATGTGAATATCCAGAGTGATTCGTTTATGGTCAGATCTAACTAGCGAGGGGTAACACCGGTCGCCCATGTTGTTGATGATCAGATCCAATATGTTGTCACCTCTGGTGGGGGTGTTGACCAGTTGATCCAGGGTGTTTGAGTTTATAAATTCTAGGAAATGTTGGGCAAGGGAGTTAGTACTTGAGTAGTTCTCCCAGTTAATGTTTGGGTAATTGAAATCACCCAATATGTTTCCCAGTGTTTCCAGAAATGCAGAATGGGGGTCCTGAGACATGATGTGTGATCTGTAGCAAGTTATAATTTGAATTGCAGTTTTGCCTGTTGTTAGTTGCACGTGGATGATCTCTGAAGCATCCTGCTGTGCCACTAACCTGGAGGTGTGGGTATGCTTGATTAATATGGATACACTCCCGCCTTTTGTATTTCGGTCCAGGTTTTGTGGCCGAAATGTATAGTATGAGTTGTAGCCTGGTAGTGCTGGGGTGCTCTTTGGAACCTTAAACCAGGTTTCTGTTACTGCACATTTATCGATTTTCTCCATCCTGAGGAGTGCCTCGAATACGTGCACTTTGAGGTTTAGACTTCTGGCATTGAGTAGCATTGCCCTCAGTTTTTTGTTACTTGTGCTATTTATGGTGGTGGGTTTGTCTTTTGAGCCTTGCCTAAAAAAGGCAGTATGGAGGTCACAAGAGCCTTGGCCAGTATTCGAAAGCCTAAGGGTGACAGGTGCAAGCCATCACTAGCGAAGCAGCGTGGCTTGTCGAGCATGTCTTCCCAGGCTGACATACACTGGATCCCCTTTGAATGACACCAGAAGCTTAGCCAATTGTTGAAATTGATAATTTTTTCTTTATACCATGGTATCATTCTTGGTGAGGGCAGGATGCTACTCAGGCTCATACCGGCCTGGGCTACGTGATCAGAGAGCTCTTCCATGTCTTTTTTCATGTAGTCCAGGAAGGTACAGCTCAGGTCATTCACAACAACATGGACAATGACAGAGTCGTATTTGTACTTGTTCTGGAGTGACCTATGCGCTTGTGTTATGTGGCGGAGCCTGGCATCTGACAGGCAGCTAACAGTTATTTTGTTCAGCCTAGTGAGTGGGACGTCAGTGTGCCTGACTATAGAGTCACCTATTACTAGTGTGTTGGGTATGTTATTTTGCCTTAAGGGCTGTGATTGTGTGGCACGCTGGTTTTGTGAAGTATGTGTTTCATGGTTTGTGTTGGGGGGTGGAGGTTGCTTGGATGTCTGCTTTAGAGGTCTCAGTTGCTTTTGCAGATTTTTATTTAGAGCCTCCGACTATGGTTTTGTGTATTTATGTGTGGTTTTTGCCGGTGCTGGTTTTATAGGTCTAAGTGAGACTGGTGGTGTGATGCAAGTAATTCCCTTCTTCTCTTGACTGTCTGGTCTAGTCTTGGGTTGAGAGAGCTTAGCCTCCAGTTTGGCTGTATAATTGCATCTCTCGCATGTATTAGTGTTTGGTGGTAGGAGGAGAGGGTTGTCTGTGTACATGAGACAGTTGTAACATTGCCTCAAAATGCCCAGATTCATCAGTTGGACTGGAGAGTACACCAGAATCTGCCCTTTGGACATGCCTGGATAGGTACAGTGAACTGTTTTACTGATTGGCTGGTAAGGTCGAATAGAGAGGGTTGTCCTTCTCTACAGTATAGGGAGTCTAATGCTAAGGTTTATTAGTGCTTGCTATGAGTTTTGAACAAGTGCCAGGCTGAGAAGTGAATGGTTTGAGTGCTTAAGTTGAAAGTTTGTCTAGTTCCAAGGGAAAAATTGAAGAGTAGACTTTGCGGAGCTGGGAATAGTTATACCCTGGCTAACCGGTGCTGCCTGGCACGGAAAACCGCGCAAATGCGGGTTTTATAGCAGGGAAATGAAAGAGAGAGAAATTTCCCCAAAATGGCAAATAAACTACTAATTTCTGGGTTGAAACCACTCCCCCAGGGACAGATAGGTGCTCAAAGCTCCCCTCTCTCACAGATGAACAGAGAAACTTCCTTCTATCCAAGTAAGGTATGGGTAAACACAGAAACTTGTAACACAGCCGTGAATTCAGCACTAACCTGAAAACTGGACTATACTAGCTTAGAAGGGCAGGAAAACAAGTATATATATATATATATATATATATATATATATATATGTATATATATATATATTTTTTTTTTTTTTCCAGAAAATAAAGTAGATACGATCAAAAAAACACTTTAAATGCACAGAAATAGCTATCACACTTGAGTGTATAGCCTACAACAGTAAACAGGTAATTTAAACACAAAAATAACTTTGTTAAAGTGCAGGCAGAAAAATAAGTACAATCTCTAGCTGAAACAAGCTTTTTTAAATCACAGCAACTCTAAACAATTAGTGTTGTAAGCGGAATTAGCTAAAGGCAGCAAGAAAATGCAGAAAAGTGATACTTAATCACTCCAACGTCTCTCTTTTGTCTCTCTGCTGCTGTAGAACACTGCAGGGCACCAGGCAGGAGCTTGGTGAGCTGTATACAAGTACAAAAACCTTGCAAATGCAGGTTTTTTAGCAGGGAAACGAAAGATATAGAAATTAGCCCAAAATGGCCAATAAACTACTAATTTCTGGGCTGTAACCACTCCTCCAGGGACAGATAGGCTGCTCAAAGCTTCCTTCTCTCACAGGTGAACAGAGAAACTTCCTTCTATCCAAGTAAGGTACCGTATGGGCAAACACAGAAACTTGCAACACAGCCCTGAATTCAGCACTAACCTGAAAACTGGACTATACCAGCTTAGACAGGTGGGAAGACAAGTATTTTTTTTCCAGAAAATAAAGCAGATACAATAAAAAAAGAACACTTTAAATGCACAGAAATGGCTAGGACACTTGAGTGTGTAGCATACAACAGTTAAACATGTAATTTAAACACAAAAATGACTTTGTTAAAGTGCAGGCAGTAAAATAAGCACAATATGTATCTGAAGCAAGCTTTTTAAATCAGAGAAACTAATAAATCGGCATTTAGGTGGAACTAGCAAGAAAATGCAGAAAAATGATAGTTAATCACTCCAAAGTCTCTCTTTTGTCTCTCTGCTGCTGTAGAACACTGCAGGGCACCAGAGAGGAGCTTGCTTGGCTGTATACAAGTGCAAATGTGGATTTTATAGCAGGGAAATATAACAGATAGAAATTAGCCCAAAATGGCCAATAAACTACTAATTTCTGGGCTGAAACCACTCCTCCAGGGATGGATAGGCTGCTCAAAGCTCCCGTCTCTCACAGGTGAACATTGAAACTTCCTTCTATCCAACATATTCAGTATGTGACTTGCCAAGTTCATATTTTAATTATTTTTCAGTCACACACCAATTTCTTTCTTTGGAGCACTTTCTGTAAACTACTGCAACTGTCAGTCTCTCTCTCCATGCAGACTAATAAATCATCCGGTGAGACTACTTTCAAAATTTTCAGCAAGTTTTCCATTTTTTTTGGAAAATAGAAGATGCAAAATTTACACCAAATAGTGACTTGTTACATGTAATCAAACTTTTGTTGTATCATCATCATCATTAACAACAACTCCCTGTTTTTGATTTTACATGAGGCTGGGGTGTCTCATCAACTGTCATTATTTTTCTCTATTCAAAGCCACTTTTCTACCTTCTTCACCAATTACGCCCACCTGTCTCAGGTTTACATTCATGCAAGCCATCTGTCTTTTTTGGCTGAACATCATCCTCTCCCCTTGCCTTTTTCCTGTCTCTTCCAAATCTGCTTTACTAAATTTTCTTCTGCTTTCGTAAACATGCAACTGAACCACTGTACTCTGATTTCATTGACCTTCTCTGTAAATGAGGCTACATTCAATATTGCTCTGATGTCCTCATTTCTTCATCTGTCCCAGTGTGCAGCCTACTACCTTTCTCAAGGACTTCATTTCCATCACCTCAGTGTCTGTTGCATTATTGTTTACATATTTATTTGAGTATTGTTAAACTGTACTTGTTGAAACCAGTTTTTAGAGCACTTTTTCACATTACAACCACTTTTAGCCCCTAATACTCCTACTGCAGACAGTAGATATGTTTTTGCAGTGGGAACTTGGTTTGCAAGTAAATTCTCCTATTTTATCATTGAACAATGTGTGACCCAGTCATTGTGCTTCAGTAGATTGGTCATCTTTACTCTATTTTCTGACTCTTTATCATGTTTCTTTTATCATGAGTGGCAGGGCTGACTCTTCCAGAACTTCAGAGAAACAGTGGTCGTCACTAATATGGTGGCTTTCACATCAGATAGAATGCTGTTTCTCTTGCAACACCTCAATTTATATTTCTAGTACTTCTTCAGTAGATTTTAATACATGTTGCCACACTTTGACTGACAAGCTTTATCTGTTTCCAGTTTAACACAAGCTTTGTAACCAGATCCACTCATGCAAAAACAAGACTGTCTTTTGGTAACCATTTGATATATTGGGACTTGGAATGCCATGTCCTGTAATGTGTAAATCTGGACTTGCACATACTAAGTCCAAGATTGCCATTTCTTGGAATATTCCCTTTTTCAGGGTTGGCAAACACAAGAATTGGTATATATTCTAAGTTTTTTTTTTGGGGTGGGGGGTTCTCCTCACATCAGCAGGTACCCCTAACAAAAAAACAAATTTAAAGATGAGCAATGATCGATATTCGCTCTTCTCCGGCACTGTCAGTCTTTTTTTTTCTTCCTGTATTTCTGGACTCATTCGGCATTGTGAGTCATGTCATTTTGTTAGGGAGCCACTTATTTCTCCACAGCTCATGACAAATCTTCCTTTTACTTTTTGTAGAACACTGTAGTCATAGTTTGAACCAATAGTGACTGACTGTCATCCGGTTGCAATTATCCCTAACCTTTGTGGTTTGCAGCAGTTTTTTTTTTAGAAACATTGAATGAAACATTACAAAAGTAGGTATTATGATCTTTTGCATATAATTTAATACTGAAAACATTAGCAAATCCATTTCCTTTTTAGAAGCATATTTTATATTTGTTTCACAAAACTTTTACTTTAGACTACATTTAATTCTGACATGATTGCTGTGTATGTCTTAGAAAACTAAGTAATTTAACAGGTTTAGAAGACTGTATTTTTGGATACTAGTGACAACACTTTTGTTGGTGCAATCCTTATGTATTGGTAACATGCTTGTTAGGTATCTCACATAAATAACCTAATTCTAACCTTAAACCTACTCTTGTACCTAAATCTAATCCAAACTCTGATTGATATCAAGACATTAGTCCTAACTCCAGTACATTCCTGCAGTCTATCTATGAAGTCACTGACCTGACCACATATTACAGAATCTCATTTGATTAAATGGTACTTTATTCAGTGTAATAAATAAGATTTGTACTAGTGTTTTCAATTAATTTCATTATTCATGTAAACAAAATTTGAATAGAAAGACATGATCATCTAGCCTTGGCCAAACTTCTCACAAGCAAGTAATTGACTCTCAACAGTTTCACTCCTCAGAGGAGGTTAGAAAAGATTGGGAAGAGAGACCGGAGAAGCTTTACACAAAGAAAGGACATATGTATGGCTCCCAAGTATACAACAAAGTCTAGAAGGTTTAGGATCTTTGCTTGGAAGTGTTTGCATAGCTATTTTTATACTACAAGCAGACTCCAAAGAAATTTTCCTCAAGTAGATGGCAAATGTTGTAGGTATGAGGGGGATGAAATAGGTAACTGGAAACATATGTTTTGGGAGTGTAATGAGTTGACATAGTTCAAAGATATCCTGCAACGTACTCTGTCAGGAATATTGGGTGAGCAAATGGATGTAACAAAGGAAATTATTTTTATGAGATGGGATACAAGATCTGAATTGCTTAGACATAATAACGCCTTTGTAAGTTTTATTCTTGTTGCTGCTAGAAAAAGCATTTACTAGAAAATGGAAATCAACTACATTTGAAGTATTGAATATTGTAACATTGATAAAAGATCTGGAAGTGGGATCTTTGCAAAGGGCAGGACCAAACTACACAGAAAAAAATGTAAGTTGTGGGAGTGATGTATTCAGAATAGAATTTTGGAGGAGGAGTGAGATTTAAGGCAAACCAGGAATTGAGCAATTTATGTAACGTTGGATTGATGATAGTTATACAAAAAAACAAAACATGTGTGATATATAATGTTTGTAAACAGGAACATGTTAATATGGTTTACTTTCTTTTATATCAATGTATGTTTGCCTTTGTCTTACGTAATCATTTAATAAAGGTATTAAAAAAAACAGTTTCGCTCTTCATTGCTATTTTATGATTATCCCCCCCTTAATTTATGGTTATTCTTTATGACTAAATTTTGGTGTCTTTACTACATCCGTCCCTTGATGTATGGTGCTTTCAGGATGTTGTAGTCATGTTGTATTATTTGCATTGTTTGCTTTATACCTACGTATGTGTCAGACATTTGAATACTGTTTCCAGGATTTGCAGAACTGTGGTCACCCTTTAATGTGCTGCAGTTATTAGTTTTCTCTGAATAGAGATGCATTTTTGAGTTTCATTTATATAAAAAAACAACAAAGACAGTAGGCTCCATTGCTAATTGAAGAATTTTTTTTATTTTGTATTCAACCTGCTTGAGACACTTATTGTTCATTTCATATGTTATTATCCTAATTCTTTCCCCAAGTACTCAATTGATAAAATTCTTTGTGAATTGATATCAGAAGCCTTGCCAACATTATGTGTACCATATCCAACTTCATGAGTCATCTTCTTGCATATAAAGAATTCCTTTCACTGAAATCTTGTTTCCTTGGGGAAAATGACAATAAATATTATACTACCTTTCTTTAAAAATGTTATTTATTATGTTTTTTTTTTTTTGCATTTGTTGACCTCAATAGTCCAACTGAAGACCATTTTTAGTGGAGGCCCAGAAAGAAAAGCTTCAGTGTTTGTTGTATCAAAATGAATACCAAAGACAGCAGTACACAAATAGAACAACCACATACATGAGAAATACATACAGTCAAAAGGACTGAAATAGTAAGAGGAATCGCAATAAGATTTGAGTCCCCATGTATAATTAGAAATAGTGGAGAGTAATGAAAGGGATTCTGTGTCATGTAAGAAAACTGTTGATTGCAGTAGTGGGAATGGTGATAGGCTGCAGTGTGAGCAGAGATATCAAAGATTTTATAGTAGTAGTGGTATATGTAGAAACTTGTAAGCATGGAGGAGGAAAGTAGTAGCTTAGACCAGGGTTTAAGGAGGTGGTGAAATACAAAAGAAACAAGAAGTGTAGCTGTTAATGCAAGACTGTTAGAAATGGTATGCGTCTTTAGAAGTTAGGTATGTGGGCAGATCCATTTCAGTGCTAGGTAAGTTTTTTGATTGGTAAGGAAACTGTGTGTCTCATTTCTGAGATGCAAGAGGATAGAGTTCTACATCTTGAAAACACCGACAATTGTTTGGTTTAGGTACTAGTAGGAGGTTTGATTTTCTGATATAAGTGGCCTGCATGGAGAGCCTATAACAATAATATAGGATATAGATGAACATATACTAAGGTCTGATGATGTTTTATGGGTGGTATTTAGCGTACAAAAAGTCATTAGATGTCATAATTCTATTGAGTTCATTTTATATGCGGCCTTTTCAAACCATACCAAATTTTTGTTGGTGTTTTTCAGGATGTTAGTAAGAATAGCTGAGGAGAAAAGTTAAGTAGGTAATAGAGTTAGAGCTATGGTCAACTGAGCCTTTTCAGTTCAGAAAGACTTGAATTTACAGAGGATATAAAACATGTATACACCCCTGTTAAAATGTCAGGTTTTTGTGATATAAAAAGATGAGACCACAATAAATCATTTCAAAGCTTTTTCCACCTTTAATGTGACCTATAACCTGTACAATTCAATTGAGAAACAAACAAATCTATTAGGGGGAAAAATATAAAAAACTTACAATAAGCTGGTTGCATAAGTGTGCACACCCTTAAACTAATACTTTGTTGAAGCTTCTTTTGATTTAATTACAGCATTCAGTCTTCTTGGGTAGAAACCTGCCATCAATTAAAGAGACTCTGATTAACCCTAAATAAAGTTCAGCTGTCCTAGTAGGATTTTCGTGACATTTATTCAGTTGCTTGGTACAGCAAAAATCATGGTTCGCAGAGAGCTTAGAAAGCATCAAAGGGATCTCATTGTTGAAAGGTATCAGTTAGGAGAAGGGTACAAAAAAATTTCCACAACACTGGCTATACCATGGAACACAGTAAAGACAGTCATCAAAAAATGGAGAAAATATGGGACAGCAGTGACATTGCAAAGATATGGACATCCCTCCAAAATTGATAAAAAGACAAGACGAAAGTTGGTCAGGGAGGCTGCCAAGAGACCTACAGCAAAACTGAAGGAGCTGCAGGAATTTCTGGCAAGTACTGGTTGTGTACTACAAGTGACAACAATCTCCCGTATTCTCCATATGTCTGGGCTGTGGGGTAGGGTTGCAAGACGGAAGCCTTTTCTTACACAGAAAAACATCCAGGCCCAGATAAAATTTGCAAAACAATACATCAAGTCTCCCAAAAGCATGTGGGAAAATGTGTTATGGTCTGATGACACCAAGGTTGAACTTTTTGACCACAATTCCAAAAGGTACGTTTGGCGCAAAACCAACACTTTGCATCACCAAATGAACACCATCCCCATGATGAAGAATGGTGGTGGCAGTATCATGCTTTGTGGTTGCTTTTCTTCAGCTGGAACTGGGGCTTTAGTCAAGGTGGAGGAAGTTATGAACAGTACCAAAGACCATTCACTTTTGGCCCAAAACCTTCAGGTATCTGCTGTAAAGCTGAAGAAGAAGAGGAATTTTACCTTTCAACACAACAGTGACCCCAAACATACATTAAAATCAACAAAAGAATGGCCTCACCAGATGAAAATTAAAGTTTTACAAGGGCCCAACCAGAGCCCAGACCTAAATCCAATAAAAAAATGTTTGGGGTGACCTGAAGAGGGCTGTTCACAAGAGATGCCCTCGCAATCTGACGGATTTGGAGTGCTTTTGCAAGGAAGAGTGGGCAAATATTGCCAAGTCAAGATGTGCCATGCTGATAGACTCCTACCCAAGAAGACTGAACGTTGTAATTAAATCAAAAGGTGCTTCAACAAAGTATTAGTTTAATGGTGTGCACACTTATGCAACCAGATTATTGCACACTTTTTATTTTTTATATTTTTCCCGTAACAAATTTGTTTCTTTTTCAATTGAACTGTGCAGGTTATAGGTCACATTAAAGGTGGGAGAAGTTTTGAAATTATTTATTGTGGTTTAATTTTTTTATATCATAAAAACCTGGCATTTTACAGGGGTGTGTAAACTTTTTATATCCACTGTATATAGCATGCATAGCTTTTTATGGGTTTTTGAGGTAACACAGTGTATTTATCAGTTTGTAGTTTGTGGTTGATGATGACTCCAAGGAGTTTAGCATGTGTAACTTTCTCAATTGAAGTATTATTCATAGATGAAATGGACATTTTCCTATTGCCAAAAAATACTATTTTTGATGTCCTTCAAGGATGCATCTGCAGTCCTAACAAATGGGTTGTCCTGCTATTGCCAAAAAATACTGTTTTTGTTCTGCTGAGATTTAGTAGAAGTTGAACGTCTGACAGCCATTGTTTTAGGAGATGAAAAATTGTCTGAGTTGTTATCTGTAGTTGGTTTAGGGCGTTAGCAGTGCAGATGAGGGTGCAGTTGTCTGAGTATTATTTGAGTGTGGCATTGGGGATTTTGTTGTGCATATTGTTAACAAGTATGCTGAATAGAACTGGACCAAGTATCCTTGTTGGACACATTTTAGTAAATAAGAAGCTGGACTAAGAAAGGGGCCATTTGGCAGCTTGATATTGGTTGGCAAGGTAGCTGTTAATTCAAGATAAGGTAGGAGTGCTAACATCCATGTTATCTAGTCTTTGGAGAAGAAGGAAAAATGTTGTCATGTTCACATAACAATAAAGATAGTTATCATTTCTTCTGCCATCTTGCAGTCATTTGGAGAGAATGTTTTACATTTCTTCTTCTTCTCCCAAAACACTGAACTTAGCAATGCATTAAAGAGCTCTGCTAGATGTGCAGCTGATATTGTTTGAGTTCTTCACTGCTTTTGGTTGAGTCATTGTAGCTGTGTTTTCCTTTTAGCATAGTAACACTGCTTGAATAATGTATATGGGGGAAAAAAAATATATATATATGTGTATATATATATATATATATATATATATATATGTATATGTATATATATATATATATATATATATATATATATATATAAGTGTGTTCCTTTCAAGGCAACTGATGCCTTTTTGTCACCAAAGAGCCCAAGTGGAGGTAATTTGCTTCTCAAGTCAAGCAACTGATTTATGTGTTGGTCACTGTAAACATCTATATAGTTTTGGCTATAAATACATTCTTGGCGATATACCTGTTTTGTATCATTTAAATATTTATGCACTGTTTCACAGTTTTTTCCTGTGAATGATTAAATTTATAAATTCCCTAAGATCACTAGAGCAGATATGGACAAACAAGTCAGTCTGTTATTTGAGCTTCAATCCACAGCTTCAAAACTTTGTACAAAGTTCAGGTTGATAGTATATAGTATTTATAAGATCAGTTTCCAACATGATCACTTTTGATAGTACTGGAACTGATGAACCAGAGGCAGGGACAGATTAAATGGGTGAACTAAGATCCAGATGATAGTACTCACAATTGGGCAAGATCTTATTGATAAAAGCAAATATCACTATCTAACAAGTTTAGGAAACTTAGTTATTATTTGACAGCTTTTGGAGACTGAATGTAATTTTGGATACGATTTCCATCACTTTTGTTACTCAGTCCTTACATATATATTACATGCGCCACCAACAGCTTCACTTCTGACTTCAGATTTTTCCACAACATCAGATACTACTACTGTTTTCCAGCTGCTTGTTAGATCTCATGACTGACGGAGGGTGGTGGGGGGACTATATTAGACATTCAAGCCAAGATCTTAGTAAATACCTCATTTGATGGTCTTCTCTTTAGTGTTTGAAGTTGAAACTTAAAGATGAAGTGTTTTGCCTTAAGTTTTATGCACTGGATATGTCAGAATTGCCATTATTTGTTATAGCTGTGTTTGTGGACTTCTTCATTGTGGAGTATCATTAATGTATCTGTTTTTAAGAGACTTGTGTTTTCTTGAGATTTAAACGTGTGTGTTATTTTTGGATGCACAATACAGACAAATGCTATTAATCCTTAAAGGATAATAGGCTGCTGCTGTCTGCTTATGTGGATCCTTGGAGGAAGTGAGTTTTACTACGTCAGGAATTTTTGTTTGATGAAATCTTAATAAATTAATGTAATAAGACTGAATCTAGATTCTGTAGTCAGAACCATGCACTTGGTGTTTTTTTGCTGAATGTCAGCATGAAACTGAAAATGCTTGCAGAACATTGATTTCAGCCTGATGTTGTGCTTTTCTTTACTGTGGCTGCAATGTGTATTCTAACTATTTTAATATGTCTTGTTTTCCTTGGATGAAGAAGTCAAAGTTGGAAGTTAAAAACATATTGTAATATTTCTGAATTAGAAGATGTTGTAGAAAATGATAAAATGCCATTCCCATCATTGTGTTATTAACGTCACTGTTGCATGAAGGCTCAGAATTCTGTTGGTTCTACTCAGCCACAAGGGAAACAAAAATGCTGATCTGGGCCAGAAAAGTGATCATAATGGTCAGCTTTACTGTATAAAAGCTGCTGACATTGTAAAGATAAATTATGTTTTAATGAATGTAAGTAAGGAATCTGAAAGAAAAATAAAGTATTTTCCTTCCTGTCAGTTGATTTTGATGGTAGTGAATTGGATTGTCTTCATGGTGATGTGTATTTCTGTGGGAGAATTCTACAAGGAATTATAGTAAGATATCCCTAAAGACGTTAATTTTGGTTATTTAATCCAGAACACTTTGAAAGGGAAATGTACAGTTATCTTAGGAAAAGAAACTGTTTATTAAATGCCTGATTTTTTTCTTTTCTGCCACTGCATAGCCCCCCCCCCCCGAAAAACTGCACAGTTTTACACAAGCTTTATAGATTTATGTGAGACTCTTTGCTGTTTTTTTTCAGTGTTGTCATTCAATTCCTCAACCTTTTTAAGTCTACAGAAAAGTCTTATGCTTTGTCTGATAGATTTAATAAATGGTTCATACCTTCGTCTGTGATACAGAGCAAGTCTGTTCCTATCCAACAGGCTATAGCAAAATCTTAAACAAGGACCCTAAGGCATCTGATGTGTTACGAGAGAAGATGCATTGTGCTAACTCTATGAGAGTTGGACCTTTCAGTATGATGTCCTTAGTTATATACCAAAGCATTGCAATCCTTCAAAATACAGTAGTATTTTTAGAGGTCTTTTGATGGTAAAGAAAAAAAAAGATGATTAACTTACTAAGCACTGTGTTTAAGTTGTTTCTAGATATGTACTAAATGGGTATTGGTTATGAAATCAAAACTTTCAGTGAATGGGGAGGGTAAGCTTCCCATATCCCCATGCAGGGGGTGTGAAGACTGGGTGAAGATAGATGAAGGCTGCCAGCCTAGCCAGATCTGTAAATATTAATGTAAACCACAGGCTTGTTGTCTTAAATGGTAAAAATAGTGTTACATGTGGAACTGGAAAAATGTAACAACAGTGCACTCTGCTGACCAAGTAAAGCATGTTGTGACCCTTTGATGTAAACACAGCTCCAGCTGGTCTAGATGAAGGAATTCTTGCTATTGTTTTAAGGCCAGAGTTAATGGCCAGAATTTGCATGGATAAATGTCCTTAATGGCTTTGCTTCCTGACCTGGTGTGAGCTTACTAAAGAATGTAGCCTGTTAGCCTGGGAACCCCAGGAAAGTGTGAAGAATGATGTAAAGAAAACCAGGAATGTGATTTTAAAAACAGAGAGAATCAGAGACCATTAAGCATTTTTGTCTTGTCCATCCATCTCATCAACACTGTCTTGCTCTATATGTAAGTTTATCTTAGACTTGTGTTTTCTCTTAGAAATAGCTAGAAACTAGAAAGATTATACTAAGTGTTTTTCTGTGATGTTAGAACTGTACTACTGAATTATTTTAAGTATTTCTCTGTGATCTCTGAACCCTTGACTAGCACTTTGTAGTGAAGGTATTGTCTTGTGTTTTGACTGTTATTAAATATTTTTAAAACCCTTTCAACTAGGGTGGTTATTGTAGAGATAATTTAAGCTCTTTAGAGTACTTGCATGCCTTTGGTAAATTGTACAAAGCCACTTCAATAGCTTTAGCCCTCAGCTATACTACCAATTGGATAATAATATTGCACAGTAACAACTGTACACTCTTTTAAGGGCCTTTGAGTTGCTGATAAATATTAGTGGGTGGTGGCAGCTGGTACTACCGTATAGCCTGGGAAAAGGGACACAGCTGGAAAACTGGCGCCAGCCTTCCCCAGGAGTGTCTGTGTGGTTGTATAAACTCTTCTCAAAGTGTGTGTGTGTGTGTGTGTGTGTGTGTGTGTGTGTGTGTGTGTGTGTGTGTGTGTGTGTGTGTGTGTGTGTGTGTGTGTGTCAGCTACTTGGGCAGGGACACGAAGCCTTGGTTAGACAGAGAGGGTGCTGGAGGTTTTAGCTTGCCCACTAGGCTGAGATCTGGACCCTATAGCTGTGCGAGTGGGGAGTCTTATTGGGGACCTGGAGAGCAACGGAGCGACCAGCCCCAGACTGACTGTGATCTCTGTGTGTTCTTAAGGGAAATTGCACTTTACTGTGTGTATTTGTTATCCTGTCCTCTTATATGAGACACCTCTCACTGGTGTTAGTGGTGAGGACTGAGGCTCCTTGATTGCTGGGCCAGGGCACGGGCTTCACATATTAATTGTTTGGCAGTGGTGGAATATCCATACCACATATTAATTGGTTGGCAAATACTAATTGGCTTGCAGTTTTATGGGTAGAGTGAATTCCTGTAGCTTGTGTACAGTGACCTGTGAAGGTGTTTTGTACTCTAAATCAGCCACACAGTGAATACTCAGAGTTCAGATCACAACTGTTTTATTTCTTTTGTTGGCTTAGTTAGCCAGGGTGAGCAGGCAGCATGTCAGCAGAGGAGTATGGAAAGCTGACAATGAGCTAGCTGGCGGAGATGTGCCAGGCTAGAGGACTGGTGCATGGAAACCTGACTAAGGCAGACCTTATTGCAGCCTTGGTTCCAGCTGCATCAGAAAACAGCAACCAGGAGGACAATCAGACTGGCAGTGGAGATATAATACCCTTGGAGAATGGACAGCTCAACCTTTATGCAGAGGACTTAAAAATCCATCTGGAGCTAAAGAGACTTGAGTTGGAGGCCAGGGGTTTGAAGACAGAAGCAGCTGAGAGACTGAGGAGTCTACAGGCTGAGGAGAATGAAAAACTGGTACGCCTGGAAGCCGAGGAAAAGGAGCGGCAGAGGAAGCATGAGAGGGAAATGCTGACTCTTCGACAGAGTTATGGAGGTAATGGGGAAGGGAGTAACTGGACCCCAAAAGCACAAAAGGTCAGTAAATTTCTTTCACAGTTTAAAGAAGGGGATAATTTGGTAGTTTCATTCATGTTTGAGAGGGTATGCAAACAGTATGGTGTTGACCAAAGGCTCTGGGTACAGTTCCTGACCGCCTTACTCCATGGTAAAGCTGTAACTGTTTTGTCAAAAATGTCTTATGTTGCATGTTTTGATTATACTGCTGTGAAAAATCACTTGTTAGAATTGTTTAAGCTAACACCTGAAACGTATAGGAAAAAGTTTCATGAGCATAGACGCAAGGCAGATGAAAGTGTGTGTGAATATGTTGCTGAACTGAGCACTTATTTCCATAGGTGGGTGAGTGGATGTCAGGTCACCAGTTTTGAAGGGCTGGCAGACCTTTTGGTGAGGAAACAAGCCCTTAGCACTTTGCCTGAGGACATGAGGGTCTGGTTAGCTAGACAATGTGCTACTTCAGATGAGTTGGGGAAAAAGGGAGCCCTATACCTGGCAAGCAGGGCAGCCCTGCACAGGAAAGGGACCCCCAGTACTGCTCATGGGTCTAAAGGAACTCAGGGTGGGCAGCACCGACTGCCCCAACAGAATCTGCCAGTAGCAGGGGAAGCCACTACTCCAGGTACACATCCAGGAGCTAGGGTTAAATGGTTTGAATGCAACCAGTGGGGCCATGTGGCATACAGGTGTCCACGGAGGCAACGTGGGGAACAAAAGGTGAGGGGAGCCAGTAAGTGGGAAAGACAAAATGCCAATAGTAGGTTGTCTTGAGACAACAAGGGTACCAAGCTAGCATCCTGCAGATGTCCTGATAAGGAAGGATTTGGATGAGGCAGTACCATGTGTTTGTGCAGTTACACGCAGTCAGGCTTGGAGACAAGCAGGTAAATCTGGTAGCCTGGGGGAGAACCAGACAGACTGCATACTTGCAGCCAGGACTGATGAGGTGGTTACTTCAGGGAGTTAGCTACCCTGTAGCAGTGAGACTGAAGGTGAGCCACAGCTGCTTGGGGGTACTGATGGTCACTTGGACAGAGTGACTGCAAAGGTAGAGGTGAATAGAAGTACCCAGGCTGATAGTGAGGTACCGCTGTTGGATGATGCTAGACTTCCTATGGAAGAGGAGCTGGGAAGGGTTACAAGGAGAGAGTTGAGACAGGCTCAGCTCTCAGACCCTACATCGCAAGGCCTGAGGCAGGTAGCTAGGGAGGCACCTGATTGTCAAAGATAGGGGGAATCTGTATACTGGGACAAAGGGTTGCTATAAAGAGCGTGGACCCCTGAGGGAGGGCTAGAAGGTGAGAGAGTACAGCAGTTGGTAGTGCCCAGAGCCTACTGTCTGGCACTTCTAGCCATAGCCCATGATATTTCCTTTGCAGGTCATATCAGCATAAAACATACAAAAAGGCGTATTACGCAGAATGTCTATAGGCCTATAATTTCCAGAGATGTAACAGGGTACTGCAGGACCTGTGAGCAGTGCCAAAAGTTAGGCAAGGCAGGAGACAAGGTGAGAGCTCCTTTGATGCCTTTGCTTGTGATTAAGGAGCCATTTCAGATGGTAGCTATAGAAATTGTGGGTCCTCTGAGTACCCCAAGTTCCACAGGGGAAAAAGTATATCCTAGTAGTAGTGGATAATGCTACACAATACCCTGAGGCAGTGGCTTTGTTCTCCATTGAGGCAGAGAAGGTGGCAAATGCATTATTAGAGATTTTCAGCAGGGTAGGTTTCCCAAAAGAAATACCGACTGACAGAGGTGCCAATTTCATGTCAGACCAGCTGGCTTGTCTGTGGAAGTCCTGTGGGGTGAAGCACATGAAGACCACCCCCTACCATCCTCAGACTAATGGTCTTGTTGAGAGGTTAAACTCTACAATCAAGTCCATGCAATGGGCATTTGCAGATCAGTTTAATAGGGAGTGGGACAAATATTTTCCCCATCTGTTCTTTGCATACAGAGAGGTTCCCCAGGAATCCACAGGTTTTTCACTCTTTGAGTTGCTGTATGGGCATAGGTTGAGGGGGCCTCCAGATTTAATTTGAGATGAGAGGGAAGGTGAGTGCGAGTCTCACAAGGAGTCTGTTGTGGCATACGTTCTAAACCTCAGGACAAGGCTGAGGGAACCCATGGGCTTGGCCCAGGAGAACCTGGCAGAAGCTTAACAACAAAAAAAAGGTGTGGTATGACAGGAATGCTCGAGCTAGAGAGTATGCTGTGGAGGAGCAGGTAATGGTTCTCATTCCTGTCAGACACAACAAGCTGCAAGCAGCTTGGGAGGAACCCTACAAGGTGGTAAGAAAGGTAAGTGATGTTAATTACATGGTGGAACTGCTAGGCAGAAGGCAGGGGCACAAACTGTACCATGTTAACATGATGAAACCTTACCGTGATAGGGAGGCCCTTGTGCTGAGCATTTGCAGTAGATTGCAGGAGGAGTCTGAGGGAGATCTGGGGACTGATCTCCTCAGTAAGGCTCAGGCTGACACCTCAGTGGAAGGGGTAGCAATGTCCCAGCAGCTATCTCCTACCCAGGTTCAAGAATTCCGAGCAGTGTTGCAGGAATTTGGGGACATTTTCACTGGGAAACCAGGGTGCACCCACCTGGGGCAGCACCAGTTGGATACAGGACCCCAAAGGCCTGTTAGGCAGGCCCCCTTATAGAGTGCCTGAGAGAGTCAAACAGACTCTGAGGGAGGAGGAACAGGAGATGTTGGAACTACGGATGATTCAAGAGTCCAACAGTCCCTGGGCCTCCCCAGTGGTGCTGGTGCCAAAGAAGGATGGCAGCACCAGGTTCTTTGTGGACTACAGGAAATTAAATAGTCACACAGATTCATATGCTTACCCCATGTCTAGGACAGACGAGGTCCAAGAGCAACTGGGCGGGGCTAAGTGTCTTACAACCATTGATCTTACCAAGGGTTACTAGCAGGTGCCCTTGACTCCCAGTGCTAGAGAGAAGTCAGCCTTTGTGACTCCTTTTGGCTTGTATGAGTTCACAAAGATGCTCTTTGGGATGAAGAATGCCCAAGCGACTTTCCAGAGGCTGGTAGATCATATCCTAGCAGGAGCAGGAGGGTTTGTCCTTGCTTACCTAGATGATATTGCCATCTGCAGCTATTCCTGGCAAGAGCACCTTCAACATGTCAGGAAGGTGCTGGGCAGACTATAGAGGGCAGGGTTGACCATTAAGCTGAGCAAATGTCAGGTGGGTATGTCAGAGGTCTCCTACCTAGGACATAGAGTGGGGAGTGGTAAGGTAAGGCCAGAACCTGCCAAAGTGGAAGCTATTCAGGCATGGCCTGCACCTGTTACTAAAAAGCAGATGAGGGCATTGTTAGGGACAGCAGGGTACTACAGAAAGTTCTTCCCCAGTTATAGTACCATAGCTGCTCCCCTCACAGACCTGACTAGGAAGAACAGGGCAGATAAGGTAGTGTGGACCCCAGCATGAGAGCAGGCATTCCATTAGCTTAAAGAAGCTTTGGGAGGACCTCCTGTGTTAGCCAGTCCAGATTACAGCAAATAATTTGTTGTGCAGGTGGATGCTTTGAACCGTGGGGTGGGGGCTGTACTTAGCCATATTTTTTCAGAGGGGGAAGAGCACCCAGTGGTTTATCTCAGTCATAGGCTCCAACCCAGGGAGGAATACTATGCAGCTGTAGAAAAGGAATTTCTAGCCATAGTGTGGGCATTGCAGAAACTTTAGCCTTATCTACATGGAAGGAAATTCAATGTTATAACAGATCACAACCCCCTAACATGGTTAAACAGAGCCAGCCAGCAAAATGCCAAGTTGCTAAGATGGAGTCTGGGGGTGCAAGCATATGATATGTCCATGCAGCACCACAGTGGGATTAGCAATGCCAATGCAGATGGGCTCTCAAGACAGGGAAAGAGGTATGGTACACTCAGATAGACCTAACTCTCTCAAGCAGCATTTCTCAAGGGTCACTTGAAAAACTAGCTTGTGTTCTCCAAGGGGCGGAGATATGTGAAGATTGGGTGAAGGTAGATGAAGGCTGCCAGCCTAGCCAGATAGAATTTTGGAGATAATTCTGTCATCTGTAAATATTAATGTAAACTACAGGCTTGTTGTCTTAAGTGGTAAAAGTAGTGTTACATGTGGAACTGAAAAAAATGTAACAACAGTGTACTCTGCTGACCAAGTAAAGCATGTTGTGACCCTTTGATGTAAACACGGCTCTGCCCGATCTAGATGAAGGAATTCTTGCTCTTGTTTTAAGGCCAGAGTTAATGGCCAGAATTTGCATAGATAAATGTCCTTAATGGCTTTGCTTCCTGACCTGGTGTGAGCTTACTAAAGAATGTAGCCTGTTAACCTGGGAACCCCAGGGAAGTATGAAGAATAATGTAATGTGAACCAGGAATGTGATTTTAAAAAGAGAGAGAACCAGAGAGCAGTAAGCATTTTTATCTTGACCATTCCACTCATCAGCACTGTCTTGCTCTATATGTAAGTTTATCTTAGACTTGTGTTTTCTCTTAGAAATAGCTAGAAACTAGAAAGATTAGACTAAATGTGTTTCTGTGATGTCATAACTGTACTACTGAATTATTTTAAGTATTTCTCTGTGATCTCTGAACTCTTGACTAGCACTGTGTAGTAAAAGCATTGTCTTATGTTTTGACTATTTGTTATTAAATATTTTAAAAACCTTTAAACTAGGGCTGTTTTTGTAGAGATAATTTAAGCTTTTTAGAGTACTTGCATACCTTTGGTAAATTGTACAAAGCCACTTCAATAGCTTTAGCCCTGGGTTATATTACCAATTTCATAATAATATTGCACAGTAATAACTGGACACCATTTTAAGGGCTTTTGAGTAGCTGATAAATATTAGTGGGTGGTGGCAGCTGGTACTACCGTATAGTCTGGGGAAAAGGAGCACAGCTGGAGAACCTGTGCCAGCCTTCCACAGGAGTGTCTGTGTGGTTGTATAAACTCTTCTCAAAGTGTGTGTGTGTGTGTGTGTGTGTGTGTGTGTGTGTGTGTGTGTGTGTGTGTGTGTGTGTGTGTGTCAGCTACTTGGGTAGGGACACAAAGCACTGGTTGGACAGAGAGGGTGCTGGAGGTTTTAACTTGCCCACTAGGCTGAAATCTGGACCCTATAGCTGTGCCAGTGGGGAGTCTTATTGGGGACCTGGAGAGCAAGGAGCGACCAGCTCCGGACTGACAGTGATCGCTGTGTGCTCTTAAGGGAAATTGTACTTTACTGTGTGTATTTGTTATCCGTTCCTCCTATATGAGACGTCCCTTACTGGTGTTAGTGGTGAGGATTGAGGCTCCTTGATTGCTGGGCCAGGGTGCAGGCATCACAGGGGGAAGCATTTTACTATGTGTAATAACCACACTGAAGTTACACCAGGCAGGGGGTTATAGACAGTTTTACAGAGACAAACGTTTCTCATACAAAAGAGCCTATCATGTAGCTATATTTTGCTTTTAAATTTGCAATTTTTGGTACTATATTCATGAAGCAGGGTTGTTTGAGTGGCAGACTTTCAATGAAAGTATTGTTACCAAGCCTAGGAATTGCCCTATTGCTTCAGGAAGAGTTTTTGGGATGGAAGTTAATTCTTAATTAAGTGTAAGATTAAGGTTACTCTTTCTGAGTTATGTGTTACTCCAGATTATTCAGTCTTCGACCTACACATCAGGAAGATTTTCTTTTGTAATAAGAGATCCTCATTGTTCTTCCTTCGGGGTAAGTCTGTTTTTTTTTTTTTGGCATACTCTACATGAGGGTTACTGAGCTACATGCAATTTGAGGTTCCCAGAATTGGAATTTTGGGGGATCGAAAACCCATTCAGACAGAGACAGTTCCAGTAATCACTCAGCAGGTGGAAAGACATTTCTTCTTATTTAAGACTGGAAGGGGTACATAGAGGAGGCTTGCATCAACCCATCTTCCTCATTAAATCTAAACGCTTCGCATCTCTGTATGGTCAGGCTTCATCCAGTGGAGGAATTAAGGAAAAAGATTGTAAAAAGGCTTCCATCTCTGCTCAGAGGAGCAAGGAATTATTCTTACCACCCTGTGTTCTGTTGTCTTACAGTCTTCAAAATATGAATAGGCTGCCATTACTCTGACCAAGTAACTATATTCATTGTCTTTTTATCATACTAGACATCTATATTTGGGTTCTTCTTCCTCATGTCTGCTTACATCTGAAGAAATTCGTCATAGCCATGTCATTAACCACCCTTCTGAAAAAAAAAACTTCTTCAGCTTCTCTGCTCGTGACCCCAGCTGGATTATCTATTTTATCTCCATAGGTATACACCTTAATGTAAAACTCAATATAGTCTACAAACATCTGTTTAATAAAAGCAAACATATTGACAGCTTACTACTTTTTGTCCTTCCACATATGCATGGGCAGCATTATATTCTCCTGGGATACTTTAGCCTCCACTCATTGAAGACTGCTATACAAACTGGCTAAAGTTGAGTGGTCACCAATGAACATGCAAACTACAACACACTGGCACGCAGTATCCATTAAATGTAATAACTCTCTGCAAGAAAAGTGTTTTCTCACAAAAAAAAAAAAAAAGAAATAAAGAGAAGGAAAGTGGGATAAAGAATTGTTGCCACTTTTGACCTTATCCAGACATCAGCTGTAGGTAGAACATATGTCTACAGTTCTGGCAGTGGATTGATTAATGATGCACGTGCCAAAGGATTATCTGGGAGGGGTGCAGAATGAAGCTACTCCTCTTCTTTAGTGAGAGAGAGCTCTTCTGTCCATCACTTCTGCTCAGGGTTAGTGCTTAGCTCAGTCCTCTGTGTTTTGACCCCCTTCTGTGAGGGCTGCTTGTAATACTTGCCTCCTTCCCTCTGGGGGTTGGGGTGGGGGAAGGTGGTGTACCGTATCAATTTCTGGCTGCACTGACTCTCCCTTTTCCAGTCATTTGATGATTGAATGCCAGAACCAAAGTCTGTAGGGGGAGAATCCCTGTGCATCCCTTTCTCAAGCTTCTTGATATTAGATGTAATAGATATGGTCTTGCTTTATGAATTATGAAGAGGGCCCTCCATGATGTGTCAGAGTTACTTTCCCCCCATCTCCTCTGTTTGGATTTTGCTTTGTGGTGGTTTGGCAAATATATATATTTTCATGTAACTATTTGGAATGGGGGTGCCAGATTTTCAGTGTTGCTCTTGATTTGCATTAAAGTAGCCAGTAGTAGGACAGGGGAAAACTGGCAGGAATGTGAGACAAGAATGAATTGGTTTCACTTGCTGATGGTTCACAACTGCAAATGTCATGAGACATTTCAGTTTCTTCTATATCTTTGACTGCCGTTACACCTCCCCAAATGCTCATCCCATTTTTTTCCAGTATAGTTGTCTTAAAAGGAATAACCATGTGGACAAAAATCTTCACTGCCATGTCCAGCCTTAGCAAGACAAAAGACTCTGGAAAGGTGTAGTATGAAATTCTACACACTGCGGAGGCCTACCTTTATCTGCTATGCTCTGATATTCCGATGTATTTTTAGAGGACAAAGATTATGTGCAAAGCACCCTGCCCTCCGCCCCAGACACAAACAAATTTTGCATTTATTGTGCACCTTCTGGCTTTAATCTTGGCTGAAGTGGGCCAATTCATGTAACCAGGTAATGGCTAAATAAAGTAAATAAAGTGAAACACTTAATATTACTGTTGCACAGCATCACGTAAGAGAGAATGCCCTATTAGATTACTGATTATGTTAAAAGGCAGTTAGGCCATGTAGACGGGGAAGATGGGCAGTAGACATTGACCTCTTTCTGGTCACTGCCATATTCTAGGGCTCTGTAGTACACAGCATGATGACATAAGGAGTTTGTTTTTAGGAGTATTTGTATAGGAGTTTCACACTGATATAGAACTGGAAATGCGTAGTATCTTCAAAGGAAAGAACCAAATCTGTTGACCAAAAAATATTTACCGAACTGCCATTGTTTATATTCTTCAGTCAGAGATTTTTTTTATGGTGTGATGGGGATCAGAGTTGCTGTTTCTCTATTTTCAGCACAGTTTTAGCTTTGCATTAAGCTTCAAAAGGTATGATGTGTCTTTTTTCCTGACCTTTTTGGTTTTGGTGTATCTATTTTTCAGTATTCAAGCAAATGCTGGCATGATACAGACGCACAACAATTTCTTATATTTTGTATTTGCATACACAAAGTTCATAGGTTCATAGGTTTATAGGTAGGTACTAGGCTATCGGCCCTAGGGCCTATGTAAGCCTAGCCAGCAAGGTTCCATAGCTTATGCCACCCAAGAAAGTTATTTTCCCGTGCCACTGTCCTGGAGATGACAACTTAACATTAAGAAGTTATGTCTTACCATAACGTTCCAGCAGAGACACAGAAGTGATCCCCGGGGTGTATTTCCTATTTCCCATCCACTCATCAAGATTTTTCTTGAAGAGTGCTAATGAAGATCTTTGCTTGACATAGATGGGTAGCTTGTTCCAGAGTATAGGAAGTCTCTGGGACAGGAATCTATCCCTCCAGCATGTTCTGTTTATTGTGGTGACAAGGTTTAGGTCCCTAGAGCGTGTAGCTCGGAGGGATTGGGATTTTTTTTAGGTGTAGCATGTCCAACAGCTCTGGGTTTGACATAGCTTTATATGTTAGGCAGAGATCACCTCGGTGTAGGCGATATGCTATGGAGTAAAGCTGGAGTTTTTGAGGCGGTCATTGTAGGGTATTTGAGGCAAGTAATCCTCTTTGTAAGGTACTTCTGTGGCCTTTCCAGCTGCTGCAGATGTCTTGTGAGGTACATTCCACAAGGGGCATTATACTCTATAATGGGTGTAATGAGTGACAAGTAGAGGGGGACAATGACCTTTTTTTTCTTGTATGAGAACCCTTTTATGATGAGGTGTACCATGTAAAAGGACTTCCTGACTACTCTGGTGATGTGACTATCAAAGGAGAGACTACTGTCCACTTGGGTCCCAAGGTCTCTTATCACGCATTCAGTGTTAAGTAGATTGCTGCCTATGTGGTAGTTCATGGGTACAGAGTTTTTACCCTAGGGCATGACACTGCCCTTTTTGGCATTGAGCTTGAGGCCATGGCTCTGACACCAGGCATCTGTCTCAGTGAGGCCCTTCTGTAGTATGTCCACATCATTTGGGGACTTGACTATGGCTCCTAGTTCACAGTCATCTGCGAACTTCATTAGCCAGAGGCCTTCTGTGTTAGCCTGTACTTCAGAGAAGTAGGTACCAAACAGGAGAGGTTCCAGGACGGAACCTTGTAGTACTCCACTTGTCACTGCTTTGAGGTCAGATTTGGAGTCTGCAACTTTTACAGTGTGGGTGCTGTCAGTGAGCCATTTGGCAACCCATCTTATGACGTAGGGATTTATACCTAGTTTAGTGAGTTTAGCTATAATTTCAGAATGGGGGATGGTGTCGAAAGCCTTGGCGAGGTCAAGATAGGCTGTGTGAACCACCTTACCCTCATTCACAGCTTTAGTGACTGCCTCAGAGAAGTCGATCAGGTTCAGGAGGCATGATCTGCCTTTCACAAACCCGAACTGGGTGGGATCCAGCATTTGGAGGTTACCAATGTCTTTGTTTATGAGATCCATGATGATACGTTCCATGGCCTTGCAGACCAGGCTCGTCAGGCTAATAGGTCGGTAGTTTCCAGGATCAGTGGTGGCTCCCCCTTTGTGGAGTGGGATAACTGTTGCTGTGCACCATTCAGTGGGCACAAAGCCTGATGCGATGCTATTATTGAACATAGTGCTTAAGTGGGGAACCAGTTCATTCTGAAGTTCGTGTAAAATGCAGCCTGGGATGTTGTCCGGTCCCATGGATGCTGTGTTCTCGGCTTTAGAGAGTGCAGCTTTTACCTGCATAGTTGTGATTACAGGGACTCTGCATTCTTCCTGTATAGATATGGGCCCTTTAGGGGGTGAGAGGGCGGTAAAGTTAACACTGAACCAATCTGCCAAGATGTTGGCAATATCAGTTGGTTCTGTAATTTTTGTGCCTTTGTGCTGTAACTCAGAGCAGATCTGGGTGTTGCCATCTAGATTCTTGACATAGCTATAAAATGCTTTGTGGCTGTCCTTGTATTTAGTGGTGATTTTGTTTTCATAGCTAGCTTTGGAGGATCTTATAAAGGATCTCAATTTCTTACTGAGGCTGACCAGGGAGCTCCTCCACTCATGGGATTTTACTCTCTTTTGAAACAGTTTCTTCCTTCTGTTTGTTTATGGCAAGGGACCACCAGATTGGCTTCCTTTTTTTGGAGGATAACATCTTGGTTCTGTTTGGGATAGCACAATCCATGCACTCGTGTAAGTGCTTAGAGAGTGCATTTGTGTAGGATTCAGCAGTTGTAACTGTATTGTCCATCTGCATGGGTGTCATAAAGTTCACCACTTCTATCTTAAGAAGCATGAAGTTGGCTTTGGAGAAATTTTTTACTGTGGTTTCCTTAATGGGGGGTGGGGTGGGATGTGGATATCAAAGGTAATAAGCTTATGGTCGGATCGGACCAATGAGGAGTTGACTTCAGGTGTGGAACACTGGTCACTCATGTTGGGAATGACTAGGTCTAGGATATTGTTGCCCCTGGTGGGGGTATGGATAAGTTGATCTAGGGCATTGGAGTTTATGAATCCCAGAAAGCTTTGAGCTAAGGAGTTGGTACACGAGTAGTTTTCCCAGTTAATGGTGGGATAGTTGAAGTCGCCCATTATTAGGGTGTTTGGTTGAACCCTAATATTTTCCAGTACATCAAGAAAAGAGGAGTGGGAATCCTGGGGCATGGTGGGGGATCTGTAGCAAGCTACAATTTGGATTGCAGTTTTGCCCAGAGTTAGTTGCACTTGGATAACCTGGGATGCATTATGCTGAGCAACTAGCCTGGACGTGTGGATATCCTTAATGAATATGGACACACCTCCGCCTTTGGTGTTTCGGTCCAGGTTACATGGCCGAAAAGTGTGGTATGAGTTATAGCCTTGAACCAGGTCTCAGTCACTGCACAGATATCGATGCCCTCCATTTTAAGAAGTGCCTCGAGTGAGTGCATTTTGAGATTTAGACGTCTAGCATTGAGTAACATTACCCTCAGTTTTTGCTTGCCTGTTCCTGTTATGGTGGTGAATTTGTTATTTGAACCCTACCTAAAAAAGGCACTATAGGGGCAGCAAGAGCCGTAGCCAGTATCCAGAATCACAGGGGTGACAGGTGCAGGCCATCTGTGGCAAAACATCACGTCATCACAAGCAGATACTGGATCCCCTTAGAATGGCACCAGAAACTTAGGTAGAAAGCTTTTGGCACTTTTGTGTTTTATTTTTTGACTGCTGCATGATCATTTGATACGTCTTACTTCCCAAGTCTGTTCTCTTTTCCTTACATTTGCAGAGCAACACTTCCATAGCAGCCCTTTTGCAGAGGTCGTTCTCTTTCCTTTTTTAAAAGAGGTGCTAGTGAGTTAGCAGGTGATTGCACAGACCATACAGTGGTTTTCTGTGCTGCCTTCTCCCCTTGCCCTCCTGCTGTGTGTCATGCAGTGGCATCAGTGGAACATGAGTTACAACTCTGCATGTATTTGCAAAATTTTCAGCAGATCCTAGTAGAAGCAGACTGGTGACTTTAACTTCCTATCCTCTGCAAACTAAGTAGCTCCTCATGGAATGCATAACCCTCCTTTCTGAGAAAAGTTGTCTATTGATTTACCTGTCTCCACCATCCTAGCAATGAAATGGACCTTCAGGGCATGTTTCCAGACTCATATCCCCAGTCTCACAGAATCATTCCCCAGTTGCACTCTAATTCAGAGTTGATGTCTGAATTCAAACAAGCTTTTAATCTGACTTTTTTATCATTTGGAATTTTCTAATATAGGGGAGGTGTTCTTTGATAAATTAGACCTGTGATGAATTTTAAATATAGTGGAAAGAAAACTTTTTGAAAAACCTATAAAAGTAGAAGAAAATCTTTTGCAGTGAACAGTGATAGCTTCCTTAACCAGTGTTTTTGTAGGGAGCTAGTTTAAATATATAAAAAAGAAAAAAAAACAATTAACAAAACAGAACCCTAATATTTTCCAGTACATCAAGAAAAGAGTAGTGGGAATCCTGGGGCATGGTGGGGGATCTGTAGCAAGCTACAATTTGGATTGCAGTTTTGCCCAGAGTTAGTTGCACTTGGATAACCTGGGATGCATTATGCTGAGCAACTAGCCTGGACGTGTGGATATCCTTAATGAATATGGACACACCTCCGCCTTTGGTGTTTTGGAGCAGGTTACATGGCCGAAAAGTGTGGTATGAGTTATAGCCTGATAGTGCAGGGGTGCTATCTGGAGCCTTGAACTAGGTCTCAGTCACTGCACAGATATCGATGTTCTCCATTTTAAGAAGTGCCTCGAGTGAGTGCATTTTGAGATTTAGACGTCTAGCATTGAGTAACATTACCCTCAGTTTTTGCTTGCCTGTTCCTGTTATGGTGGTGAATTTGTTATTTGAACCCTGCCTAAAAAAGGCACTATAGGGGCAGCAAGAGCCGTAGCCAGTATCCGGAATCACAGGGGTGACAGTTGCAGGCCATCTGTGGCAAAACATCACGTCATCCCAAGCAGACAGATACTGCATCCCCTTAGAATGACACCAGAAACTTAGGTAGAAAGCTTTTGGCACTTTTGTGTTTTATTTTTTGACTGCTGGATGATCATTTGATATGTCTTACTTCCCAAGTCTGTTCTCTTTTCCTTACATATGCAGAGCAACACTTCCATAGCAGCCCTTTTGCAGAGGTCATTCTCTTTCCTTTTTAAAAAGAGGTGCTAGTGAGTTAGGTGATTGCACAGACCACACAGTGGTTTTCTGTGCTGCCTTCTCCCCTTGCCCTCCTGCTGTGTGTCATGCAGTGGCTTCAGTGGAACATGAGTTACAACTCTGCATGTATTTGCAAAGTTTTCAGCAGATCCTAGTAGAAGCAGACTGGTGACTTTAACTTCCTAGCCTCTGCAAACTAAGTAGCTCCTCATGGAATGCATAACCCTCCTTTCTGAGAAAAGTTGTCTATTGATTTACCTGTCTCCACCATCCCAACAATGAAATGGACCTTCAGGGCATGATTCCAGACTCATATCCCCAGTCTCACAGAGGGAGATATCATTCCCCAGTTGCACTCTAATTCAGAGTTGATGTCTGAATTCAAACAAGCTTTTAATCTGACTTTTTTATCATTTGGAATTTTCTAATGTAGGGGAGGTGTTCTTTGATAAATTAGACCTGTGATGAATTTTAAATATAGTGGAAAGAAAACTTTTTGAAAAACCTATAAAAATAGAAGAAAATCTTTTGCAGCGAACAATGATAGCTTCCTTAAACAGTGTTTTTGTAGGGAGCTAGTTTAAATATATAAAAAAGAAAAAAAACAATTAACAAAACAGAAAAGGGGGAAGAAAACACATGGTAAAGGTTTAAAAAAATAAATAAACAAATAAAATAAAACTTGAATATGATGTTTGGAAGAGTAGAGGCTAGAAAACAATCCATTCTTATCTTTTCCTGAAGCACAGGTACTTGAATCACAGAAGCGTGTTTTGAAGTTGCAAACATAAAGAAGAAAAAGAGATTTTTTGCAAAAATAGGGATTTGCCATTTCGGGTCTATATTACAACGTTGAACGTTTAGGTCATTGAATATCTAAACATCAACACCTAAATGTCGAACACTAAAAACTGCGACCGGCCAGTTACGCAAATTTGTTTCCCATGAAAAAGTTTGCTTGGCCAACAAAAAAACAAACGAACTTTAAAACCCTAACCAAGTGGGGGGCTTTGCCCCATACCCCCCCAACATGAGGGGCTGTGCCCCCACACCCCCCTAACTAAATATACCAACTGCGAGATCACTCTACATTGGGGAAAAGGGCAAATCCCTGATGACAGTCAAGCAAATTATTTCCCTGGGAAAAAATTGTGTAATTGGCCTGTCACGGTTTTCAGCATTCGATGTTTAGGTGTTGATGTTTAGGCATTTGACAACCTAAACATTCAACAATATACTAGGAACCCACCATTTCTGTGTGTAATGAGAGTCTTAGAGGTGATCACAAAAAGTAGAAGGAGATGTGGGGGTTTAGGAGGCTTTGCCTCTGCAGCATAAAAAGTGTAATTTAAGGGAAACATCTGTTCATGCTATTTTGTGCATTTGCTGTGAAAAGTTCGCAATTTTCAGGAGGTCACTGTGTTACAGTAGAGCAGCCAAAGGGAAGGTAAGACAGGTCTGTACTTAATGTTGTTCCAGCGAAAAGCTATTGAAGGCTTAGAGGGTGTGATGTAAGTCTGGAGGAAGGTGTATGGTGGAGAGACATAAGAACGAGCTTTTTCCTTTAAAGAACACTGAATTCGTAGTGCAGCCTTCAGGTGAAGTCATGAAGAACTTTTATGCGGTAATGTTTAGTTGAGCATTATAAAGGTATATGGCTGTCTTTTAACAAAGCAAGCTGGACTGCAAAATTATTTTTTGATCAGTAGTGATTAATAGTAAAACCACAGACAGAAATTAATGGCAGGCAGAGTAAGAAGACATTCTTGTTTCTGCTTCACAGAAGGACGTGCTTAGCAAAAATGGGTTGCTGTGGCTATGTATATCTACAAATGGACAATACTATAGCTCAGCATAACCAGCTTGCAGTTCAGTAGCCTCCAGTGTGTATAGCGCAGAAAGGATAGCTTGTAGTGCTGAGATACTGTGTTGTAATTTAAACATTTTGGCAAGCTGTGAATGTTTTTTTTTTTTTGAAAATATGACATGCAAACTGCTCTGGCACATTGCTGTAGCTGTTCTCTTCAACTTTTGCTAATGCTCTAGTTTCATTGTGTCTTTCCTATTGCTTTATAACATTAGGCAGTACCTAGCAGTTCACTGAGTGAAACATTGGGCTGTACTCCTTTGTTGACATCATTGTGTCGGGTTACTAGAGAAATGGGTCACTTACTGAACTCTTAACTACATAACTCTTAACTACATAACCGGCGAGGACTCCATTCAGATACTCCAAGCCCTGTCTCTGCATTGTGAAGCATTGCTTACTGGAGGCATAGTAGGTTGGCAGCAGTAGTTGACATGCTCTTTCAGCATGTTTCTGTGTCAGTTCCTTTGTGTATCCTTAGATTGTTGTCTTTTTTTCTTTTATTTATTTATATATTGCAATTTGACTGCAGTGACCTTTGAACAACCATCTTTGTCTAAATATGTCAGTAACTCAGGATTTGATTTTTAGACCCATGGAGGTGGTCAAGCTGAAGACTTATGAGATGAAATAGTTATGAATATTTTAGGTTCAGTTTTCTTTATCAACCCAAACATGATCCGAGTGTGCAATTACACAAACAGTGAAGTAGTTTTTTCTTGCATTTTTGCCCCTCCCCCATTTCTACACATTGACCTTATAGTTTTCCTTTCACTTTGTCTGATGCTACCTTTATCCCAGTGGCATGAGGATCTCAGTTTACCTCCCCCACTGCCTAGGGCCATACATATTTAAGCAGGGACACTAATTACCCCCAGACTAGGGAACTGCTTGATGGTACTTCTGCTATCATAAGCCAGTTTTTCCTTTAACTAGTGATTGTAGGGATTTACATTAAACTGTGATCTAACCCATTGACAGCTGGCAAATAAACTTGCATCACCATGAGGACCGACCGTCATTGTCCTTGATCCTGCTTTTTCCTGTACATTTGCCCCATGAGGGCTATTTCTCCAATAGATATTGGCTTTGCAGTAGACCAGACTGCATTTTTCCCTCAGGGTGGACAAGACAACATTGGCTGCTCACTCACATAACCCCTCCATGCCAACTGTTCCAGTACTCAGACTCTTATGCATTTGGATTGTGTGAGTCAGTCAGTGCTTCATCCTTTTATGACATCAGAAGTAGCAAATTAGTGAGTGGAAATGTTTGTGGTTGTTCTGTTTAGACCTGGCTTCTCCTATCATGGAAGTAATGGACAGACTACCATACCATTAACATAACATTAATTTCCTCATTTCTTCAATTTTCAGGTACTTCCAAAAGGAAATTATATATGAAACTATGGGTCCCTGCAGATAGGCAGTTTTGTAGAATATAGCTTGAATAATTTTTCAGTTCTTCTGTCATGCAACATAGTGTTGTACATCTATTTTGTAATTGCATACCTCTAATACATATAAAGCTGTTACACTCATTAATGAATGGTAGCAAGCTGCAAAATGGCATCTCCTGTATACTTGGGCAGTGTGCAGTCAATTCAGTATAGTGCAACCTTCACAGTGGGGATTGGAGAAACAAGATGTGAAAATACTCCTGGTTTTCACTGTCAGTTATTTTTCTGCATTTGTGTTATAAAATCAGCATAGTTAGCTCTTCTTTTTTTCTGTGTAGAATTTTCCATTTTGTGTACCACTGTTTGAAACTGTTTCAGTTGTAGTGTAGCTGGCCACCAGTTGGTACTAGATCTTATTCAGAACAGACATGTCTGAAGGAAGGCACCAGTAAATGTTCTGTTGAAATGGGGTAGCTGCTTTGGTACATGGTTATCTAATAATTCTTCTTATCAAAGTAAGAAAGAAATGATGGAGGTGAAAGTTATGTAAAAGATTTGATTCTTGGGTGGCTGTGATGGAGAGGGCCAGTGATGAGCATCCATCTGTGTAGTATGTGTGGCCTCCTCTGACTGCAGGCTGCATGCACTTTTTGAGACTCTGTCAAACAAATGTGTATATTCCTTTCCTCTTGGATACTGGCTGTATGGCTTTAATGCTGCTGGCATGCTTCTTGAGTGAAAAGACAGCTGCATGCGTAAGGAAGAAATTGTCCAGTTTCTTGTGCGGAGAGGCAGTACTTTGGACTTTGGGAAGAAAAGCTGAGTTACCAGCTGTAACAATATAACCTCCATCATTACTGCAACATAGTATTGATTCCCCAAATTTTTTTTTTTTTTTTTTTTGCATACACAGTTATTTTCTCTTGCCTGGTGTAGTTTAACAATAAAGGTATTGCCTCTCTTCTTATTAGGATGTCTGCAGGTCAGTGGTTGTCTGTAGCTCTTGACGAGTGCTGGTAAACTAGTTTGCATTTTGTTTATGTTCTGAAACATTTAACTACCAGCTTTTATACCATATTGGTTCAAGAAAGGGCATTGGATGGGGATGGGACAGATACGTTATTTGCATCAGTTTGTTTGGATTGCAGAGTATATCTGTGATACAAGAGGAATGTAGTGCAGCTGTAAAGTGAAGGCAGCTCTGGTCAGGATGGGGGGGATGCATACAGGTACACTATCACTTAGGGTGGTAACTAAACATTTTGCAACTGTTTTTCTTTTTCAGTTTCTATTGAAAAACTTTGTTAGTGTCTATTTTTCCTTGGTTAATCAAACTCAGAAATGGTAATTCCTTTCATAGGTATTGTGCATGATTTGTCTATATACCTTACACTGAGGATTTATTTCTCACTTTTACATATGTAATCAGAATGCAAGACAGAAAGTCCCTGATGTCATTTTACTAAGGGTAACATAATATTTGTGAAGTTGCTGAGAAATGATGTTGTGTGGAGCTGAAATACTTGGCCATATGAAGCTTGATAGTACGCTGTAGTCCAAAATTTGTGTAAAAAAATGTGTTTTTATCACAAGCACCTTTTCCTCTTAAAAGTTGACATTGTGCAAGTAAAAGTAGTTAAAAGCATGCATACTAAAAGACTCTTCTATCATTGACTGAATAAACCTATTAACATATCTGTGACAATTACTGTTTTAATGTATGTATACTGTACTTTATTTTTTCACTCATTTCTTGTCAGGTTCAATGTGCTCTTTCTGTGTCACAATAGGGAGCTATGTTTACCGACTGTGAAAATGAACAAATGCTTTGTTTTTGGCAAAACAAAATATTTCTGTGCATGAATAATTGAAAAATGCTTGGACTCATTTGCCATGGAACACTTAGGATCATATTTTTTCCTGGCATTGCTGCTTAAATGTTTAAAGTGGTCACTTCTTTTGGGCTACAGCAGGAACATATGCAAATGCTACACTGAATGGTTAGATGCATAAGCCAACAATTTTTGTTTGGGCCACAGCTAAACTACTAATCGAGGAGCTCTAAATGGACAAGTGTGCAATTCATGGATTTAAACTCACCAGTTTTGAACTGCTGGTTGTTTTTCTCCATAAAATTTCTAATTGTATGCAGACAGTCAAAGCATCATGTGTGGTCTTTTACCTTTTCCCCATGTTTGTAAAACCATGGTGCTGGCACATATACTTTAGGGGATGCAGGGGACTTATCACACATAAGGGAGGGCTTGGAGGGGAGCTTGTCCACTGCAAAAAGTGCTTTTTCAAGAAGGTTTTGTTGAATGGATGGATAAGCCAGGTGTTTTCACTCAGCTGAACCATTGCTGACTAATACCTTGATGAGATGTAAAGGAACTTTCAGTCTGAGGACTTGATCATTCAAGTAAAACATTTTATAGTGTGTAGCAATTTGCCTTTTTATTTATTTATTTATTTAAATGTTGGTTACCAGGGTAGAGCCCTGATCAAGAGTGAAAAATTGCATGCTCAGCCCAGGTCAGGAGAGTTGTTTTATGGGGGGAAATATTGAGAACGGAATTGTCTCAGCTTTTTAGTAAGTTTAGTAAAAGCTGGAAAGCTGGGTGAGTAATAGCTCAGAAAGCATAATCATGACCTGTTATTATTTTGCTATTGCTGCACTGTTTATATCAGTGCATCCAAAAACAGAACCTTTAGATAAAATCTCTTACCCAGGCATTCAGTGGTTTTGCTTACGAGTTAGTTGTGGAAAATCTAAAAATAATACTTGTAGCTGAAATGACATATTGTTTATCAGCTCTTTCCTAGCACTTTTTTAGTGAACTGTAATCTCCATTCTGCTTACTGAAGTCTGTTTTAGGTCAGTAAATTACAAAGTACATTACAATTTCCTGCCAGGACAAGTTTTAATAGTAATCACTTCCACATTTTGTAGAGTTGAAGTGGAATGAAGTCATATTTCTTATTGGAACCATGTACAATTGTTCTGATTTTACAGACTCATCAAAGTATTAATTTGGTTTACTATAGATACCAGATAGAGACACAGATGCGAGCACACAATCACACAGGCACACACACACACACACACACACACACACACACACACACACACACACACACACACACACACACACACACACACACACAATCTGCGATGCATGACAAAGACAAGATTAGCTGCACCAACAGCAGATGCTGTATTTAACCTAAGTTTTTTAGACTGAGTTTTATTGAATAATACAGTAGTTCTTCAGTTGCATGTTTCTCCTCCCAGACGTTTGTTGTGCATGTTTATAAATGTATGATGACATAGCTATGCTGGCAAAAAAGCTACATTTTCTGTTGAGCCCAGCAGTTGGACAGTTCTGTACTCCTATATGGAAGAATGCCTAATGTCTTTACTTCGTTACGTAATTAAATAAATAGAGGATTGATGTGCCACATAGACTACAGAACTGTTCTTCATTCTGTAACCCATCTCCAGACAGTTCAGGCAACCCCTTTAGTTTGACTTGTAGACCTGACAAGCCAAGTGATCAATAAAAATTAACAAAATGATTTATTTGAGCATTTTAAAGATTCTTATAATAGGATATTTGGCAGGCATAAAAGTGTTATGTTACCTCTTGCTTTAAAAAAATGAAAAAAAGCAGTCATGTCAGTATTAGTTAAAGTACACATTTATTTATTTTTATTTTTGCTTTTAGTCATATTATTGCACCAGAATATTCTTGAAGTGTTTTATTTTTCGCATTTCAGTTCACAGTACACCTATCTAACCTTGCTGCCTCTCTGTGAGAAAGCCGAAGGGGTTGAGACTTCTGTCAGCCACAATACAATGACTCAGTCATAGAACTGAACTGCGTCTACCATCTGACGAAATCTGGTGGTGTGGATGTCTGGATCAAACCCAGGACCTTGACATCCTTGATATGTTAGAATCATGTGAACGCCCAATTCTTAGCATTCTTGACTCCCTCCTGCCTTTCTTGTACAATTTAGTTGTTTTCGTGCTTAGTGGGAGATGACCATGGGATGATGTTGCTCACCCAGTTCTTGGAACCTGCCCATCCTAGGATGAGTAAGGAATAGACAGGCCTGCAGCACAACCATTCTAAGCCAAACATACTCAATTACATGCTACACTTTGCTAGATTTCTTCACCTTCCCTTTATGGATTAGGACATGTCATTAAGACTGGACTGCTTTACAGTTCCAAAAGATTCTCAAAGGAGGAATGTTAAGTTGTGGATAAAGCCAAGTAGCATTTTGTTCTAGCATCATATGATAGTACTTCAACTGACATTAATGACCAAGCAGGGATATCTTTTGAGAAGTTCTCAAAGTAGAATAACAATCTCCCCCATCCTAGTGCCTTTGGCATCTAGGATGCCTCACAACTTTTCCCTGTCCTACATTTAGTGACTTGCCCACATATAAATTGACATAGTGCTGCTTAACCACTGATGTAGGTTAAGTCCAGGACGAGTAAAAATGCACACCAAAGTCCTAAAAAGTATGTCTCTCCTATTATTTCTCCCTGTGTCCATGTATGTAATCTCTCTGTCTGTCAGTATATTTCCATAATATTGAGATGGATATATCAAAAATCTATAACATCAAAAGGCAACTGGTCGACCACAAGTGGTCGAACAGCTGCCTATCAAACAGAAAAAAAAAAAAATTTGCAGGGGACGCCCTGCATCCCGCACCCCCTGCTAATTCTATATACTATCTCTAAGACCGGCCTACAGTGTGGATCAGGGAAAAATCCCTGATCCGCACTCTACCAGGATCTCGAACAGAAAAAAAGCCAGTACTTTCGATCAGTTATACTGGCTTATTTTAGGTAAGATAAGTTGTCTTTCGACAACTAGAATGTAACCCATTGAGATAGAGACTAGTAATACTAATATTGCAAAGATTTTTTCACAAGTAAAGCTCATCTTGTTACTGTTCTTGCTAACATGATGGGGGAAACTTTAACTAAATAGTTCAGAAATGTGCTCTGCATTGTGGGATTTCAGCATGAACCACCATCCTGACCTCGGGCAGATCTATTTTGTTATGATTGATCTGTTGCTGACTACTAGACTAGTATCATCATCTAAGGGGTAGATGAATGCCTCCTAACTGATGCCATTTTTGGGGAGCTCTCCAGCTTTGATGAGTGCACTTTCAGGCTGAGAATCATTCAACTTCCAACAATGGACCTACCTTCTCTGGACTGTCTTTTGTCATGAGTTTCAGCCGTTACTGTCCTCACTGTTTATCAGTCATCTAGTATCTGATCTCCCTAACCTGCAGACCTAACAGGACCATGGCTGGAAATTAAGTTAGGAAGCTATGTAACTGATTTATCTTCAAAAGCTTCAAATCAGCTAATAAGGCTGAGGCCGTGCTGTTTGTCATCCTAGGTTGAGTATCATAGCTTCCTTCTGGTTAAATATTTGTTGTCCAAAAGAGTCCTCTGAGAGTATCAACAGCTGTCATTAGGGGAATGTGACTTTACTCCTTACTGTCATTTAAACACTGCCTCCATATACAGCAGGCAAAAATCAATGGGCAGATGAACCTCTACTACAGACAATCTAGATTCCTGTGCTCAGAAGCTAAGGAGGCATGGTAAAGGAATACCTGTTACATAGTTGTAATATATTAGACACCTTTGCATGTGCTAAAATTAATATTATATTTTAAGTTCTTCTTATCAAAATTGTTAAGTTATGTTACACCAAATGTGGCATCGATGTGTTACCCTGGAGAGAATGAGGCAGCTGGTTATGCATGCAAGAGAGGGCTAACAAAAACTGTCTTTTAATCATCATGCTCCTTAATCTGAACTCTTGCTGACCTCTTTCCTGTTCTCTTGCTGTTTTGAAGCAACTCTCTGCTCTTACCTGCAACTCTGAAGGAGGCATTAAGTTACGGAAACCTTGAATAAACCTTAAACTACGAGACCATGCTTTTTCATCATCCCATGACCCTGCCACCTGGCTAGAAATTTGGACAACTGTCAGAACTGCAGGAACGAACTGCTTAATACCATAAGGAGCAAGGCCATTTGTAAATGTTTTTTTTTGTCATCTGCTTTTTATCAATCCACACTTATGAGTCACAAACGACTATTATAGTGACCCCTTAGAACACTTAAATCTTGACTTGTCAAGTCTTTCTAAGTTATCTTGGCTGTTTAATATCTTAATGTATGTGAAACTGAACAACATTTTATTGCAGTCCACATCTCCTTTAGGCTTTTGATGCTGTTGTGAAGCCACGTATGCAGAGACCTTGGGTTAACAGCACATATGACCTATTCCCCCATAACTTCATTTAGTCCCTGGAATGTTTTTTGCTGTGCTAGCTGTATGCTTCCCCTGTAATTGAGTGAGGCATAAATGATCGAGTGGTAGTAGCTATTCAGTCACACCTGATGGAAAACACAGTTGCTCTAAACTCCCTAAAACCCACTGATATGCAACACAGACTTTTTTTGTGAAGAGAGGGGAACATGAGCTGCTGCAATACCCATATGAGGAACTTTGGCCACTACATCCTTATATTCAAACTTAATGGTCACGGATGTACAACGGTGGAGAAAAGAGAAAATCCCTTATATAGTGCACAGTGGTCTTGTGCGAACAACAGTACCTCAGTCCGTGCACTGCAGTACGACATACTGCAGGGAATAGTAACACTTGACAAGGGTGATCAGGAAGTTCTAATCTGTGTCCTCAGTCAATGGTAGGGAATTCTAGCTGTATTCCTTTCCATTTCACTAATTGTTCCTCTACTTGAGCCAACTTCCTAGTCATTTTCTCATACAGACTTACTTTCTTTGTTCTTTCATCTTCTACAGCTGACTGTTAATCTCTTCTCAGTACCTGTCTTATGTCCATACCCTGCTTTGTCAACCTACTCCCTGGCTATCTCCTTTTGTGCCTTCTTTCCTCCTTTATTCAGTCTTACTTACCCTAGTGGCCTGCCTACTCCAATGAGAGAACTTCTTTATCTTATGGCAGCTTTGCTCTGCCCCATATAGCTAGATCTTCTTTACAGAGGTCTTTTGTGACAGTAAATTATAACATTTGTGGTTTATCCAATCTTATGTCTCTACATTCTTGGCTAAACATTTTATCTGGTGTGCCAAGGTCCCTATGAAGACCAACAGTGTTCTTACATAAGGATTCCTTAAAACCTTGATTGGTTCATAGGTAGGTACTAGGCTATCTGCCCGAAGGCATTTATAAGCCTAGCCAGAATGTGTTGGCTTTTGACACTCCCTTAGATTAGTTCCCTGTGCCTCTGTCCAGCAGAGCCACTGAAGTGATCCCCTGGGGTAAACTTTCTGTTTCCCATCCACTCGTCAAGGTTTCTCTTGAAGAGTGTTAGCGAGGAGCTCTGCCTAATGTAGATTGGAATCTTGTTCCAAAGCATGGGAAGTCTCTGGGACAGGATTATGTCCCTCCAGCACATCCTATTTATTGTTGTGGTGAGGTTTAGATCCCTAGACCGTGTGGCTCGAGGGGATAAGGTTTTCTTTAGGTGGAGCATGTCCATCAATTCTGGGTTGGACATGGCCTTGTTTGTCAGGCAGAGATCACCTCTGAGTAGGCGGTATGCAACCAAGTACAGGTGGAGTTTCTTCAGTTGAGCTACATAAGGCATCTGTTTGAGGCCAGTGATCCTCTTGGTGAGGTACTTCTGTGGTCTTTCCAGCTGTTGTACTCTATGATGGGTCTGACGAGTGATGAGTAGAGGGGCACAATGACATCTTTTGATCTGGATGCAAGTCCTTTTGTGATTAGGTGGGCCACATAGAAGGATTTTCTAATCACTTTGACAATGTGATTATCAAAGGAGAGATTGCTATCTACTTGGGTCCCTAGATCCCTTATTACGCTTTCTGTATGTAGGGGGCTACCACCTATGTGGTAGTTTGTGTGTACTTTGTTTTTTCCAAAGAGGATGACTATGCACTTTTTGGCATTTAGCTTGAGGCCATGATTTTGACACCAGGTATCCGTCTCAGTGAGACCCTTTTGGAGGATGTCTGTGTCAGCCGGAGAGTCAATTATAGCCCCTAGTTTGCAGTCATCTGCGAACTTGGTCAGCCATAGTCCTCCTGTGCTTGCCTGTACCTCTGAGAAGTATATGCCGAACAGTAGGGGGTCCTAGGACTGAGCCCTGGGGAACGCCACTTGTAACCAGTTTAGAGTCAGACCTAGTGCCCATAGCTCTCACCATGTGGGTTCTGTCGGTGAGCCAATTGGCAACCCATCTTGTGACATAGGGGTTTATGTTCAGGCTGGTGAGCTTGTCTATAATACCAGAATGGGGAATGGTGTTGAAGGCCTTTGCGAGATCTAAGCATGCTGTGTGTAACACCTTTCCCTTGTCTATAGCCTTGGTAACTGTCTCAAAGAAGTCTACCAGGTTTAGGAGGCATGATCTGCCTTTAACAAAGCCGAACCGGGTAGGGTCCAGTGATTGGAGGTTTCCAATGTCTCTGTTAATGAGCTCCATGATGATGCGCTCCATAGCCTTGCAGACCAAGCTAGTCAGGCTTATAGGGTGATAGTTCCCTGGGTCTGTTGTGGCTCCACCTTTGTGGAACAAAGTAACTGTTGCTGTGCACCACTCCATGGGTACGTAGCCTGTGGAGAGGATGAGTTTGAACAGTGTGTTTAAGTGAGGGGTTAGTTCATCTTTGATCTCATGTAGGATGCAGCCTGGGACACCGTCTGGTCCCACTGATGCTGTGTTTTTGGCTTTGGAGAGGGCTGTTTTAACCTGAGTGTCTGTGATTTCAGGGGCTCTACATTCTTCTGGTGTAGTTATGGGCCCTTTTGGGGGTGAGAGGGGGGTGAAGTTTGCACTGAACCTGTCTGCCAGGATGTTGGCAACATCGGTTGGTTCAGTGTATTTTGTGCCATTCTGCATTAACTCCGAGCAGATCTGAGCATTGCCACTTAGATTCTTGACATAGCTAAATAATGCCTTGTGGTTATCTTTGGAGTCCTTGACAATTTTTCTTTCAAAGCTCACCTTGGACAATTTTATGAGGGATCGTAGTTTCTTGCTGATACTGATCAGGGATGTCTTCCCTTCTTGGGATTTTACTCTTTTCTGTACTAGTTTCCTCCTTCTATTGTATAGCTTGTTTATGGCAGGGGTGCACCAGACTGGTTTCCTTTTCTTGGCGGAGTGAGTCTTGGTATTGCTTGGGAAAGCACGATCCATGCATTCTTATAGGTGCCCATAGAATGCATTAGTAAAGGATTTTGCAGCTTGGACAGCGTTATCCTTTAGTATGGGGGGCTTTGGACTTCCGTATAAAAGTATCTTTTTTAGAGGCTTTCGTCATTTCTTCTCACCATTCTGAGTGCTTCACATCCAACTTTGATTCCAAAGCAATTCTATCTGTGTAATGCCTTGTGCTTCTTGACTCTTATTTTTTTAGAGATGTTCAATCTAAATGTTATTAATATGTTTCTTGGTTGTGGTGCACTGTAGTCCAGAGTTTTTTTTTTTTATTCATGACCAAACCCACTGCAAACTATCAAGCCGTGCATTCCCAGCCTCTCTGTTGATTTATTAATTTCCCCATGGGTGTAAGCTGTATGCTGGTTCATTAACTTGGGTTGAGAGTTGAGTGTATTGGGTGTAGGAGGTATTGTCCTAGTGCTACAGGACAGCAGTTTTGTGATTTAACCCACCATCTGCTGTGCAGACCTAAAGTATTCAAAAGGTTGATGTCCAAAGGGATGCCAGAATGTACATAACTGCCTCAGCACATATATAATCATATGGCTGTGTACCATGGTAGGCAGCACCACTGCATGACCCTCTTTTCCACTGAGGAGTCTACTGGCAAGTCTACTCAGGTACACACCTCCTTGACCACCCCTAAAGCAAGGCAAGGCAGCACAGCCTTGTCATTTCTGTCTTGTCTTCCCTGACTCCATTTCCAGCAGGCACCTTAGCCACTAATTTAATTCATGTCACCTGGGTCATAGTCTGGGCATTATCTTTGTATGTCAGCACAGCTGGCTGAACTACCTTGGTTTTACCACAGAAAGTTACTGTGGATCTGAGGCGTAGTTATTTTGAAATCACATTCAAAACTTAGCCTGACTGTGAGAACTTTACCCAGGTTATTGAAGGCCATTCCCCTTACTCACAATGCTCTTGGAAGAAAGCTTCCTTCTTTTTCCAGTACTCTTCAGCTGTGCTAAGTTTTGCCTCACTGTAGAGAATGGCCACAGGCTATCACTGCTGTTTTAGCAGGTTGCTATTTTGTAAGACCAATTTCCTGATTTTTTTATCATCCCAGGTCAAGTCAAGCCTTTCTTTTCTCAGTTTAGCAGAATTTCTCTGTTATACCACCTAGACCCTTTACCTTCTGTTGCCATTTATTTATTCAGTGCTGTTCTGCAGTATTATAGAAAGCCATATCCCCTCAGTCAGTATCATACACACTGCTGAAAGATGACCTCTGCTTCGTGTATAGAGCCTCAACAATGCCTGTCTTCTCAGACCTGCTACACATTCTCAAGTCCAATGGTAGCATGAAAAACTCTACAATGGATCTCAGTCTCTGTTACAGCATAAATAGAACGTGTTGGAGGGCTTGCTATGAATCACAGAAAATACTTCTTCTATGGGACTGTCTTGTACTCCACATAAAGCAAAGTACTTCTGTTACTTTATTCAAATGTAATTTGCATGAGTGGTCTAGAACCCATATCCCTCATGAATTAAGGCAGCAAGTAAAAGTCTCAACATTTCCTCATTCTGTCGGTCTTGTGGGGGGGGGGCTAAAAATTACCATGGGAATGTAAGACTAGGCTTCTTATGATCCCCGCAGATTAGTAGACCAGTAAGTACATATGAACCTGTATTGTTGTGGTTTGATTTAGCTTAAAATTTCTGTAGAGGATGACACTGGTATTGGCTTTGGGACCACTAACTTCGACCTCAACTATCTCAGTGTCTTTAATGCTATTACCATGGAAAATTACACCTTTGAAACCCTTATTGTTGAGGTTCCCTCAATGTAGTTGTTGAGGACTGAGCCTTCAGTGCTGAGGTTGGGCGTGACTCCCTTGGGGCCACCCATTCTCTCGCTGGACTCAACCTTTGTGTAGTAGGTGATGAGACCCTTCATACTGACTTTGATGCCATTTGGGACTCTGACTGTTGTGCTCTAGGCTATTCTAGTCTTTAAACCTTCAATGTTGGGTCTGTTGGCTCATCAGCCTTGCAGTCAATGCCTGCCCTAACAATGCAAGCTTGCCCCTGTAATGCAAGCTTCTCTACATGGACCTCTCCAGCATGGATCGTAACCTCCAATTCCTCTTCAGGATTGCATGTGCCAGTGTTGACAACAATCCACTTCACTGCTTGGGTACTTGTGACTGGGAGGGTTTACTCCAGTTCTCAATGGTTTGTCCAGTTGTATGGTTTCTTTCTCACTTTTAGATTCTTCTCCAGTGGTCCTTATGAGAAAAGCCCAGTGCAAGACAAAGCACATAGATTCACATCCTGCGTCTCCTACCTTGGACTTTGACTAGGATTAGGAGCCATTCTACCATTCCAGACATCCCCAAATTTGAGGAACTCCTAGAAATATTTCAGGATAAATTGATGCACATCCTCTTTGAATAAGAGTTCATTGTGGAAAACAAACTTGTATTTACCTAGGTCTTCTTCTTGGGTGATCCCACCACTTGAAAAAATGGTTCAGGTGGTGGTAGAGTCAACATGAAAGAAACCTGATGTAGTGGCCGCCATAGCAGAAAGAATGAACAGGATCACCCAGCCTTCTAACTCCTGGATTGCACTAGCTTGTATCTCAGAGGCTGATTCAATTATAGCTGCAGTTACACTCAGGAAGGCCCCCACATCACAGAGTCCTTCAGTCAATCCACTTAAGGAATCAAGGGCAATGAATATCCTTGAGAAGCTGGTTAACTTATCCACCATTTTCACCAGGGCATGGCAAATTAAATGGCATACATTCTCATGCTCCAGAAGGCTGTGGAAGGTCTGCCAGACTGGGAAATAAAGAAAAAAAACTTGTATCCAAGATGTCAGTCTGAAGCTTTATGTCCTAACTACATACCTTGCCCAAAATGCAGCAGATGATTCAACCAGAGCAGCAAGCACTGGCATACAGCTATTTGATACATTCTTGTCTGTGTCTAAGTGAAATTACTGAAGAAACAAAGGTGATTTTTATTAATGCCTCTTATGATAGGACCTTAGGGTTTCGGCAGGCAGAGAAACCTAAACTTAAAAATAAAAAAAAAAAAAAAAAAAAAAACACACAAAAAAAAAAAACGACAACAACAACAAGAGCAGATGGGTAAGATCTCACAACGGATAGGGATATGTTTCATATTCCGTGGTGTACATTTTTTTTTGGACATGCATCAAATGTGGTTTGGGTGCTACCAACAATAAAGGTTTTGGAAGGAAGTGTGAAAACTGTCAAAACAGCTGTCATCTCAGAGGTGACCACCCTTAGCAGAACAACTGGGGATAATGTTGTTCCCCTGGAAGGGCTTGCCCAGCCGATCTACACTAAAAAAAAATTAGGAGTCATCTTTTCCTTCACTTGTAGTAGATGACCATCATGTGGGACACCTGATTGAGGATACCTGTGTCCAGCTATTATGCAGTTACCTTCCCTCCCTTCCCAGCCTACAGTCATTTCCCCTTACAGAAATTCCACTCCACCAGAAGACTACAGCTCTGCTGCAAAAGAGAGAAATCTGGGAGGTCCTACTAGAACATTAAAGGCTAGATTTTAATTCCAAGTTCTTTTTTGTACTCAAGAAAATGAAGGACCACAGGCTCATTCTCAGTCTGAGTAAATTAGTTTTTCATAAGAGCCCTGTTGCATGATGACAGTACATTCAACCCTTCTGTGGCTACAGGAAGGAACTTAGATTTGGTCTTTGGACCTCTAAGAGGCCTACCTTCACATCAAAATTGCAAAGGAGCCAAAAAGGTTTCCTGTCTTGCAGTAGTGAGGATGTATCATGGGAAGTAGTGAGGATATATCAGTGGGACCTAGAAGGGAAAATATAACAAAAAAGAGCAGATTGCTGAAGAAATTTATGAAAATATTTGGCATGGTAGACATTAATTGAGTAGTAGGAACTAAGACATAATTTACTTATTATTCCTCTAGGTACAGTAACTAGGCTAGCTTGGATAGAAATTACATTTCAGAGGAACGTGCATTTAATTGAAAGATTCATGACTGTTATCTGTTTCAGATAACACACTGATAAAACTAAGATAAGAATGAAATGTAATGAAGTAAAAATGAGACACTAGTGCTTTTTCCCACCTACCTGCTAAAAAGAGAGAAATTTAAGGAATGGGTGGTGGAAATTATTTGAGTTAGGAATTCCTTCAGCAGGGATAGTTAGTGAATGGAGAAAAATGAAAATGGAGTTTAAAAATAGTTTAAAAATAAAAGATAAAGAGATGTAGTTAAGAAGTAATGTGTACTATTTACAGGGACTGACAAAAGTTAAACTATTGCAGAATAAGGAACTCACAGATTAAGAGGAACAATTGCTGAATGCTAAAGAGAAACTAAGGGAGTAGTTAGACTATGTACAAATTTAGAAATATTGCTGTCAAACAGCTTTTTTATGATGGCAATCTGAACCCACAAAAAGTTGTAGCACAACAACTTAGGCAACAGAATGTAGAAATGGTTGCTGATTTACTTAGGGAGCCTATGACAAGAAAAATAACCAGAGATCCACAGAGGTATTAAGAGATTTTTTTGGAAATTTTATGAAAGTTTGTGTAAAGCAGGGGAATATGGAAACCAAGAAAAAGCACAAATGGAAATATTTATGGGGGACTTAATTATGCCAAGATTAGAGGAAGATGAGGCTCAACAACTAATAGCTAAGACAGGAGGAATTGAGATGATGTGTGTATAACCAGTTTGCAGGGAAGTCTCTTGGAACAGGTGGTATTCCTGTGGAAGTTTGGAAGTCAGGAGGGAAGAAAGTAATAAAGATCTGGATGATTTTGTTTAATAGTATTTTACAAGGAGGGGGAGCACCAGCATCTTGGAAAAAAGCTGTGCTAGCTGTATTGCCCAGATGGTGGAGACCCATCAGATCCAGCTTTGTATAGAACCATTTCAATTTTAAACTATGATAATAAAGTGCTTGTGTCTATATTGGCTAAGAGAGTAGCAGAGGTGTTGCAAAATTGATAGATATGGATTGATGTAGTTTTGTGGAGGGGAGGCAAATATCTGACATTAACAGAACAGTGATGATCCAGAGAATAGAGGAATGTAAGAAAATGCCACTGCTCTTAGTGAGTCTTGTATAGGAGAAAACATTTGACAAAGTAAGCTGGGATTTTATGAGTAGGGCAATGGAATCATTTTATTCTCTTATAAAAAAATAAAGTTAATTAGGGTAATATATGAAAAACTGGAGGCAAGAATTAAAGTGGGAGGGTTTTTCTCTCATAAATGAATGAACAGAAGAACCAGACAGGGGTGCCCTCATTCTCCTATGCTGTTTACTTTATATTTGTAACCATTTGCAAAGAAAATAAAGGACTGAGAACTTCAAGGATATCATTGGTATGGTAGTCAAGAAAGGTTGACTTCATTTGCAGATGATATTATTTTGTACTTGATACAGCCAGAAAAGGAAGTCTTGATGTCGTAGAACATTTTGAGAAAGTTTTAAGTCTTTTTAGGATATAAAATTAATGAAAATAAAGGCTATAGCAATTAAGTTATATATCCAATACATGAATTGTAAAATATTTAGGAGTACTGATTAAAAAGGCTTGTATTATGGCAGTTAACGATATGATGTGGGAAGAGACTAAAAAAAGATAATTCAAAGACTGAGAAACTGAAAGCTATTGTTTATGGATGTGGATAGTAAGATACAAGCACTGAAAATGTTGTTAATCCCTTCCGTTTTAGGCACAGGTCAGGCATATTTTTATCAACCAGACAAGAAGTTATGGACAATAATTAATAAAGAGTTGAAAGAATTTATTTGGGGGAGTAAGAGGGCAAGAATTAAGTGGGATACGTTTTTCCTCCCAGTAGAACAACTTGGTTTAGGATTACCTTATTTGAAGGAATTTTTTACTGTTACACAGTTAAGGCTGATGTAAGTAACACAAACAGAAGATTAAAATTCAAAGTGGAAAGGGACAATGACAATGTTGGGGGAGGTCAATAAATGAGAGAGTGGGATTTTGGATGCAGATACTTATAGAAAATAATAACAACCATGCAAAATATTATATTCATAAACTTACAGCAAATATTCTAAGAACCAAGCCTACACAGGAATGGAGAAAGGAGTTTTTGCCCATAGGGATGACTGCACATAGGAATATAGAAAATAGATGAGTGGGGTCTGGAATTTATTGCAGAAAACTAGCAGAGGAACCAAGCTGTCAGAGTAAATAACTGGAGAGGGAAATGTAACAGAATGGGATGAGGCCAAGAAGTTTAGACTGCTGTCCCTATCAGGAACTAATATCTGAGTTTAGGCAAAGAAATGGTGGTGGGGAGTCCTAAGTGAAAGACTTGCTCTGGTACAGTTTTTATTCAAATCTAGAACAAAATCTGGTGTTAAAAATGGATAGTTAGTAGGACATATAAAATATTGAATGATAACTGTGAGTCAATCAGAGGAGGTTAGAAAAGATTGTGAAGAGAGACTGAAAAAGCAGTAGTCTCACAAATTCCACAGCATCAGCAAGTGACAGCAGCACTGCGGAAAAAGGCACTAGGTCTCATGGCTGCCTGTCTTTACATGGTTCCAGTGCTTAACTTCGTCTAAGAGTATTACAGTGGAATCAATAACTGCATCTTCCAGACTTCCCTTTCAAGCTGTCCAGGAAGTGCAAGGGTTACCTGTAGTGGTGGATTCATAAGTTTGAACTGTGTTTTGACAGACCCTTCCAGGCTCGAACCTCAGATGTGATGGTTGATACAGATGTTTCTGATTCAGGGTATGGGGCATTGTCAGCAACAGACTGCCCAAGGGATATAGACACACACAGTGTTATGAAAATGAGGGCAGTCATTCTTACTTTACATGTGTTTCAGTATTCCATTTCCCAGGTGCTCAGTGCCATGTAGTCTGACAGTACAGCAGCAGTTTGCTACTTGAAAAACGCAAGAGGAAATATATTCAAATCCCCTTTGCTGGATGGCCATAATAGTTTGGGAGTGAGCCTTTCTGCATAATCACCAGCCATATCTCAGAGTAGACCATTTTCTTAGCAAGCAGATTCAGCCATTGCCTGCTGATCCCTCTGTAGCTAAAATGATGTTCCAATATGGGGGAAAGAAGCCTTTCTGCAACCTGTTTGCATCCCCAGCCAGTTCAAAATGCAGCAACCTTTTCCCCTTATTTCTCTCTTGGATGGATGTGTCAGGGAAGCACTCATACAGAGGTGCCCCTCACCCCAACCTTCTTTATGTTTTTTCCTTGTTTTTTCACATTCCAAGATTTCTGAATATTGCCACATTGCTGAAGGTGAAAGTCATTTTAATAGGTTCATTTTGGCCCTGAAAAGTTTAGTTCCTTCTGTTGTGACCCACCTTCTGGAAAGTCCTTCCGTCTGAGGCCCACTAGGAAGCCCGTAACTTAGTCATTCAGCAAGCTTTACTGGGGCTGTCACTCCATACACTTTGCCACGTGGTTTCTCCAGTTTCTGTAATGCACAGGAAACTTTGTCTGTGGCCAGTATGGTCCAGATACTTACTTTTTCCCAGAGAAGTAATACAGAAAAACTTGTAAGAGAAGTACACTTGTTTTTCCATTTGGGCTATGGTTCAGAGTTTGGATCCTTTCACAGCTTCAGTTCCATCCACCTTGGAATGCTTTTCCCACATTTTGACTCTGCCTTGAGCTATTCTTCAGTTAAGAGTCCACCTTTCAGACATTTCAGATTTTCATCAGGGAGCCATCTCTTTCACATCTTTAAAAGTATGGAATTTTTCTTGAAAGATACCTTTCGTTTCCCTGTGATGATTAATGAACATGGGATTTATAGAGTGCAGTAGAAAATCTGCCTCAACCCCCATTTGAGCCAGCTGCTTCTGCTGAGCTCGAATGTGTTTCTTTGGAGGACTCTTCTTCTTCTTTTCACTTTGGCCAAGAGAATTTTGGAACTTCAAGCACTGTGTGTACTTCTTCACTTTGTGTTCCATAAAGACGGATTGCTCACTAGGACAACTCCATCATTTATACTAAAGGTTACAGCACAGGCAGACATAAGTTATGCAGTTAATCTTCCAGGATTATTTCCAATTTACGCTAACAAGGGTGAATACCTGTTGTACTGCATGCATGTTCACAGGCAGCATGGATTTTAGGTAGACAGAGCAAAAATGATAAGAAAAGGCCCTCAGCTGTTTGTATCTTATTTGGACAAGAAGTTGGACTCCAGTGTTTTTAAATTGCCTCTCTCAGAATGGCTTACAATTTGAATAAAATTTTGTTATGAGAGATACAGCAGAGTCTGAGTGGCTGAGGTTAAAGCTCCTGTCTGGGTCATGGGCCTGTCAGACTGTAAGAATGCATCCTTGGATGATATTTATGAAGTGGGTACATGGGTATCACTGAATACTTTTGCAAGACATTATAAGCTGGATGTGCTCTGTAGATCCAAGTCATTGTTTCATTCCACTGTTATTTAGGGCTTTCTTTCTTGAGGAAGCGCACAAAAGCATAACTTAGGATCCAGCCCTGAAGGTGACCATGATGAAAGTATAATCTCAGATATAAAAGTCACAAACTTACTATAACAATAGATCTTGATTGGTAGCTCCAGAACCATCTCTATTTCCTCCACCAATCCCCCTACCATTCTCCAGGCTGGATATGTTAGGCCTTGTCAGTTTTAAGTGGTTGTCTGTATGGTGCATGTTTACCATTTGATAGAGCTCTCTCCTTTTAGGGGTATTGAGATTTGGAGAAGGGGCTCTTTTTCTTAGAAGCATTGTGATTAAAAGGAAGGAGCTTTGCCAGTCTGGAAAAGTTCTTGTAGCTGAGCTAAGTCCTTTCAGTCTTGGTCCTGAAGGTAGTGACAGTGGAACTACCAATTCAGTTCTATCATTACTGCAACTGGGTAACTTATATTTCTTGCACACACACACACACACACACACACACACACACACACACACACACACACACACACACACACACACACACACACACACACACACACACACACACACAAACTCCTGGTCTTAGTGAACATTTGGAAGTACCAATGAAGGTTCAGCAGGCCAAAAAGAAAATACAAGAATTTCTAATCTCTTCTACTGCACAGGATGATTTTTATAATAAAGGCTCATTCTCCTCCCTCTGAATATTTTATTAGGAAAAGTCTTCTTTATAATCATCAGGTTCTCTGCTGGATGATATATATTTTATGGAAACTATAAGTTTAACTGAAGAGTTTGTTGAATGGCCTGTTGGTAGTCCGTCATCTTCGGAAAAAATAAATCAACAGTGAGTCAGGCAGACAATGAAGCTTCTAGATGCCAACTGGGAAGTTCTTCTACTCTTCTGCAGTGAAATTTCATGATGTTCTGCAGCAGCTAATCATTGTCCTAATTCAGTTACCAGCACCAAATAAGGAGAACAGATTCTTTACATCTCCCTTAAATAGACAGAATTTATATAATCAATAAAGTTTAAATCTCTAGATAGATGCAGCCTATACAGTCATTAAATAATTACAACTTCCACAAAAGTGCCATTTGAATCAAGAATATAATTGGAGAGTTTTTCATTCATTTAATACTAAGGGTGCAAGTTAGTGCTGAGGCTTTATACATTCAGATGGATTTTATTGGTTCTCATTTGTTTCTACTTGATTGTTGTGTAATCATTTAATTGTTTATTCATTTATTTATTTATATGTTTTTATTTCTGTATATATCTACAGTGGATATAAAAAGTGTACACACCTGTGTTAAAATGCCAGGTTTTTGTGATATAAAAAATGAGACCACAATAAATCATTTCAAATCTTTTCCCACCTTTAATGTGACCTATAACCTGTACAATTCAATTGAAAAACAAAAAACAAATCTGTTAGGGGAAGAAATATAAAAAAATTTAAAAAGTACAATATGCTGGTTGCATGTGTGCACACCCTTACACTAATAATTTGTTGCGTGTGTACACCCTTAAACTAATACTTTGTTGAAGCACCTTTTGATTTAATTACTGCATTCAGTCTTCTTGGGTAGGAGCCTATAAGCATGGCACATCTTGTCTTGTCAATATTTGCCCACTCTTCCTTGCAAAAGTGCTCCAAATCTGTCAGATTGTGAGGGCATGTCTTGTGCACAGCCCTCATCAGGTCACCCTACAGATCATCTATTGGATTTAGATGTGGACTCTGGCTGGGCCATTCCAAAACTTTAATTCTCTTCTGGTGAAGCCATTCTTTTGTTGATTTGGATGTATGCTTGGGGTCATTGTCATGCTGAAAGGTGAAATTCCTCTTCATCTTCAGCTTTCTAACAGACACCTGAAAGTTTTGGGCCAAAGGTGACTGGTATTTGGAACTGTTCATAATTCCCTCCACCTTGTCTAAGCAACCCCAAAGCATGATACTGCCACCACCATGCTTCACCATGGGGATGATGTTCTTTTGGTGATGCGAAGTGTTGTTTTTGCGCCAAACGTACCTTTTGAAATTGTTGCCAAAATGTTCAACTTTGGTCTCATCAGACCATAACACATTTTCCCACATGCTTTTGGGAGACTTGATGTAGTGTTTTGCAAATTTTAGTCAGGCCTGGATGTTTTTCTGTGTAAGGAAAGGCTTCTGTCTTGCAACCCTACCCCATAGTCCAGACATATGAAGAATACAGGAGATTGTTGTCAGATATAGTACACAACCAGTACCTGCCAGAAATTCATGCAGCTTCTTCAATGCTGCTGTAAGTCTCTTGTCAGCCTCCCTGACCAGTTTTCGTCTTGTATTTTCATCAGTTTTGGAGGGACATTGAGTTCTTTACAATGTCACTGTTGTCCCATATTTTCTACACTTTTTGATGACTGTCTTCACTGTGTTCCATGGTATGTCCAATGCTGTGGAATTTTTTTTATACCCTTCTCCTGACTGATACCTTTCAACAATGAGACCCCTTTGATGCTTTGTAAGGTCTCTGCGAATCATGGCTTTTGCTGTAGCAGATAACTGAATAAATGTCAGGACAATCCTGCTAGGACAGCTGAGCTTTATTTGGAGTTAATCAGAGTCTCTTTAATTGATGGCAGGTGTGTATGCAAGAAGACTGAATGCTGTAATTAAATCAAAAGGTGCTTCAGCAAAGTATTAGTTTAAGGGTGTGAACACACAACAAAGTATTATTTTAGGGGTGTGCACATTTATCCAACCAGCATATTGTACATTTTTTTATTTTTTCCCTAACAGATTTGTTTGTTTTTCAATTGAATTGTACAGGTTATGGGTCACATTAAAGGCGGGAAACGTTTTGAAATTATTTATTGTGGTCTCATTTTTTTATGTCACAAAAACCTGGCATTTTAACAGGGGTGTGTAAACTTTTTACATCCACTGTATATGTATTTAGCTTCGTCTTCCCTGGAAGTCTGTGTGTTGCCAGTGTGCCAGCTTAATTCTTTTTGTGGATGTCTTATTATTTTTTTATACATTATGTTTTTTTTTCTGGCACTTTGACCCACTGTCTGTCAACTATAAGTCCTCTCCTGGCCAGTTGGTCAATTCATTCCCCATCACTGGGGTGAGGCTTGAGCAGGAGGGACTGTCATTCAGACAGCCACCTGAGTGGTTTACATGTTTTCTCCTGGCCGTAACTTACATGCAGCTGGCTAGGCACCAAGTACTGGCACATGGAGCGGGCCATCTGTGGATGATATGACCTCCCTTCCATAAGAGGAATTCCCTACAAGCAGCCTTTCTCCTCTCCTTTCATTATAAGTGGTAGCCTTTCCAATCCCCACCATGGAGATCTCACCTCTGTGTGTGCCACAGAATGCACATGAGCCCCTCACATACCCTGGGAGAGGCAAGCATGCCATTCACCTTCTGTCCTCCCCTTTCTTGCTATATTTAGTCTTCATTATGTTTAGATTTTATGTAATAGCCACAAAGCTGATACTGCAACTCTCTCTCTTTGTCGTCTTCTGCCCAGAGTGGGAAGGCTATTCCCATGGCTTCATTCACACTGGAGAAGGATTCAAGGTTGCTAAATAAATGTGGCAAAAAAGATTTATACACATCGCACCTTAATGGCTTGAGTATTAAATTGTTTGGCTCATATTATTTCATATCCATTTACAGCTAGCCCATTCTTAGATCGATGTGAGTCCCCATCCAGAGTATCCACTAGATCCACCAGGAGCCTTTCAGAACTTGATGAGGTGCGTCTTGTGGATCAACTGTTGGCAGCCAGGGGGATACCCATGCCTTCCAAGACCCATCCTGTGCTAGGACTTGGTTTGACCTCTCCACGGACACCATCCTATTCTCCTCCTTTGGCCATCTCGGTTCCGAAGCCTTCTACTCCAATGTCCTTCTTGGAACCTCCCATCTCGGCACCTGTATTGGACCTCACTGAGGCTCCAGGTCTGTCCCTTTGGTCCTCGGTTCCTCCTGAACCGGTCCTTCCTCAATCTCGTGATTGGGCATCTGGTTCCTCGGTTTGGGGCACAGTTCCGTGTAGTCCTTCGGTTCCGCCCTCAGTGCCGGTAGCCTCGTGTGCACCGAACCAACTTGAGGCTCCATTCTCGGGAGCAGTTCAACGGGGTGGGGTGTGACCCCAGTTCCGAAGTTGTCCTTCTTGGTTCCGGGCTCCCATCCCTCTTTGGGAGGGCCTGCTTTCCATGTGATAGAGAGGGCTCTTGCTTCTGGAAGCATTCCGCCAACATCGGAACCCCAGTTTTCTCCTCCTGAGCTACAGCTGCCACAGACCACCTCCCCGGGACACTGGGCAGGGAAGCCACAGGAAGCCCCAGTTCAGGGTACCCACTCTTCTGAGTCCTCCTTGGACACCCCCACTGAGGAGCCCCCATGGAAGAGATCATGCAAAAGGAAGTACGTTGACTCATCTGAGGGGTCTCTAACTGAAGACATGGATTACGATGATGGTGAAGGGTCCCCATGGTCACCCCTGATGACGTCTCCTTCAGAGACATCCTTGAAATGTTAAAGCGAAAGGGTGACTGGAATTGTGTTCCTGCAGGCTTTCTGTGCCCAGCCATGTACCTTGTAGGTGACCCCGCCTGCTAACGAGCTAGTCCAGCTTGTAGTGCAATGCACATGAAAGAACCCTGACTCTATTGAGGTGATCCCTCGGAGACCTGACAAAATTCTTTCCCCTCCCGAGGAGCACTCACATTGGTCCAGCGGGTTACCAGTTGACGCTATGGTGGTGGCGGCGGCCACAAAAAATGATCTGGCTGAAGAGAGTCCTGCTGTCCATCTGCCCAGCAGGGAGTCCCGGGCTGTGGACAGATTGGGGAAGTGAGTATTTGCATCAGTGATCTTTGCCATTTGGTCCCTGAACCATTTGACACATTTTATGAGGCTCTGAAGAGACTTGATCTCAGTACTGTCTGGAACACTTGCAGGGCAGGTGTCTGATGAGGTACAGGAAAAAATTGCCTCACAACTTGCTGCCCTGGAATCCATCTCCAACTTGTCCATGAGGTTGTTTTCACATGCAACAGAAGGGGTGACAAGAGCTGAGGGTTCAGGCATTGTAATGAGGCGCCATGCCTGGATGCATATTTGTGACCTCGCTGATCCCTTCATGTCTTCTTTCTGAATGGTCCCATCGAAGCATCTTCCCTTTTTGGTTCCAAAGTGAAGGACACGCTAGCCAGGTGCGAACAGGATGGTAAGACCCTATCTGACGTGGGCCTTCATTTTTCCAATCCTCAACACTCCTTTTCCAGGAACCAGAGGAGTGGGAAGATGTGGCACAAAAAATCTCAGGGTCCTTTCCGTGCCACATGTGATGATGATACCCCCAGAGTCAGAGGGGGTAACAACTCTGGAACACGCCCCTATAGAGGCAGAGGGGGGACCATGTAACCAAGGCTCCAGAGACTCTTTCTCTGGACAGTCTTACCAGTGCTCCTGAAAAGCAGCCTGATTGCTTGTCTCTGGAAGCAGTCGGGGGTCGTTTCTCTCTGCTCCAAGCTGCCTGGCACTATATTACCACCGATCATTGGGTGCAGAGTATAATTACCAGAGGTTATACCATTCCCCTTATTTCTTATCCGAAACTTCCAACAAAACTTCCCGACGTTCCACCCAGTCAGAGAGAAGAGGCAGCTTCAGTCCCACCAGACCAATGCAGATCTGGCTTTTACTCAAGATTCTTTTTGGTGCCAAAAAAGACAGGGGACTGTAGACCCATTCTGGATCTCAGCAGCTTAAACAAGTTTGTTGCCCAAACCAAATTCCAGATGGTCACAGTTCAGTCCATCCTCCCTTTTCTGAGGAAGGGTGATTGGATGTGCTCGATAAATCTCCAGGATGATTATTACCATATCAAAATGGACAAGCTCTCCAGGAGTCTGCTTCACTTCTGGCTAGGAGCCAATCATTACCAGTTTTGTGCCCTGCTGTTCGCTCTCTCTACAACCCCCAGAGTGTTCACAAAGTGCATGGCAGTGGTCACAGCTCACTTGAGACTGCAAGGATTCTGGGTGTTTCCATATTTGGACGATTGGCTCCTCACCTCACCCACCAAGCATCTTCTGGTAACAGCCCTACAATACACACTTCCTGTGGCAGTGATTTTGGTGATAACTGTGCACTGGGAGAAGTCAAACCTGGTCCCTAACCAGCAAATAGAATTTGTCGGAGCAGTCTTCAACACCCGATCCTGTCTGGTGTCACTCCCAGCTCAGAGACTTCAGAGACTGAGGCTTCAACTCCGAGTAATACTCTGTCAGAACTAAGTCTCAGCAAGAGAGGTTCTTCAGGCTCTAGGATCCATGGCAGCTTCAATCCCAATAGTGCCTCTTGCCAAGCTGCACATGTGAATTCTCCAATGGCTTCGTCTTTCTCAGTGGTTCCCAAATCACCACCTTCTACATTCCCAGATCCAGATAACCAACTCCTGCAAAACAGGACCTTCTTTGGTGGATGAGGCCAGACACAGAACTTTGGAGCCACCCATTCCAATTCCCTCAGTCCAAGGCCATTATGACCATGGATGCTTCCCTGATCAGGTGGGGGGGGGGGCATTTCCAGGAAAAGACAGTCCAAGGCACATGGTCTACTTTGGAGGCCAACCTGCATATCAGCGTTCTGGAACTGAGAGCGGTGTTGTTAGCATTGCAGGCATTCCATCCGGTTCTTCCTTCTTGGACAATTGCAATTCAGTCAGACAAAATGTCAGTAGTCTGGTATATCAACAAGCAAGAAGGAACTAAGTCCTACCCCTTATGTCAAGAGGCCATGAGGATTTGGCAGTGGGCGATAGCTTCCGTCTGCTTTCTGATGGCAACACATATTCCAGGGAGCTCCAACTTGATTGCGGACAAGTTGAGCTGATGTATTCTCCTGCCCCACGAGTGGTCCCTCAATCCTGATGTGGCGGCAGAAATTTTCAGCTGCTGGGCCAGCCGTGCTGTGACCTTTTCACCTCTCCATTGAACAACAAGTGCAGCAGCTATTTTGCCAAATTCCCCCCAAAGGGGGAGTCCCCTAGGGATGCTTTGATTCACGATTGGCCCACGGGACTTCTTTATGCTTATCCCCCCATTCCTCAAAGCCCCTTTTTGGTCTCAACAAGTTTGGTTCCTCTTCCTTTGGCCTCATCTGGTATACCCGCCGTGGATTCTGGACCCTCTTCCAGACCTGATTGCTCATCCCCAAGGGTTGAGCCACCCAAATCTGTCCAGTCTCAAGCTGACAGCTTGGTTTCTCCACTTCCATTAATTGTCAGGCAGGCTTATCTCACCTCACCTGTTCGGGATATTATCCTGGCCTCTCATAAACCATCCACCAGAAAACAGTATCAAGACAAATGAAAACAGTTCTCTCTCTAGTCTAAGGATAACATGCTAGATCTGTATTCGGCTCCGTCACAGCAGATGTTCTTCGTGTTTCACTGTTGTAGTCATCACATTTGGGTTATCTGCTTGTAGTAGCCCTCAGTCGGCCTGATTAACAAAGTCTTGGGTCCTGTGTCGGTTGCTGTCCTTTCTTCCATGATGTCAGGTCATCAGGGGTATAAAACATGCAGCCAAAACCATTACATCAGTCTTTCTTGCCATGCGGTGCCTGAAGCAGAAGCAGTTCACACGTGCCGGTTGGCCGACTCCTGAAATTTTCATTTTCAAGTTTCAGAACCGAAGTCTTCAACTAAAAGCTAAGTACCCCGTTGGGGAAACTTTTTCTTGCTCTAAACCGATGTCAGTAAAAATAAATAATTGCATTACTTGTGGAAAGCAAATACCCCATAAAGATTTTCATTCGCACTGTATTTCTTGCCTAGGCCCTGACCACGACGTACCTCGCTGTCAGTTTTATGCCTTATTTAAACCATGAACTATCTGTCGTTGGTATATTTTAGCTTCTAAATATTTTAGTGCTCGGTTCAATTATCCTGATATGTCTTCGGTAAGCCATCCAACTACCGGCATTCCAAAAAAGCGCAAAGATAAAGACAGAGACAGGCTGCCTAGGTCCAAAGCTGCTGACGACACTTCTCCTAAGCCAGTTGCCAGTTTGCTGGTACTCAGTGAGGTACGTTCGCAGCCCCTGATACCCACTACTTCTGATTCGCAGGCCTCTAGTGAGACCCATTTGGAGTCCGGTATGCCATGAGATGCTTCAAATGTGGAACCTGCGGATGTCTCTACCTTGGATGGGTCTGGAGTAGCTGTGCAGGCACCGGCTTTAGAGTGTGTATTCAGGCTTACTGACTTGCGTATTAAACTGACGCCATCTTCTTCTTTAAGGCCTAAAATTCGAACCATGCCTAGAAAACTGATGCCCAGACCACATGGTCAAGCCTCCATGCCTAAAAAACAAATGATAAGAATGGCTCAAGACCTTATTACTTTAATCAGGGGAAGCCAGTCTTCCCCCTCTAAGAGACCTAGGACTGAGTTAACTTATGATACTTCTGACCAGGATTCTGAATTTTCTAATGTTCTTTGTGTTTCACTGTTGCAGTCATTACATTTGGGCAATCTGCTGGCAGGTTGCCCTCAGTCGGCCCGATTAACAAAGTCCCGAGTCCTGCATTGGTTGCTGTCCCTTCTTCCATGACGTCAGGTCATCAGGGGAACAAAACATGCAGCCGATGCCATTACAGCAGTCTTTCTTGCCGCGCGGTGCCTGAAGCAGAAGCAGTTCGCAAGTGCCGGTCGGCAGACTCCTGAAATTTTCGTTTTCAAGTTTCAGAACCGAAGTCTTCAACTAAACGCTAAGTACCCCATTAGGGAAACTTTTTCTTGCTCCTTACCGATGTCAGTAAACGTTAATAATTGTATTACTTGTGGGAAGCAAATACCTCATAAGGATTTTCATTTGTACTGTATTCCTTGCCTAGGCCCTGATCACAACGTACCTTGATGTCGGTTTTGTGCTTTATTTAATCAGCGCACTATCCATCGTCGGTTCTAAATATTTTGGTTCTCGGTTTAATTATCCAGAAATGACGTCGGTTAGCCATCCAACTACCAGAATACCGAAAAAAAATGCAAAGAAAGAGACAGAGACAGGCCGTTGAGGTCCAAAACTGCTGACGATGCTTCTTCTAAGCCAGTCACCAGTTCGCCGGTACTCAGTGAGGTGCTTTCGCAGCCCCTGATACCTGCTACTTCTGATTCACAGGCCTCTACTGAGACCCATTCAGAGTCCGGTATGCCGCTAGATGCTTCACCTATGGACCCGCGCATGTCTCTATCTTGGATGGGTCCGGAGCCACTGTGCAGGCACCAGCTTCTGAGGTTGTATTCAGGCCTACAGACTTGCATATTAAACCGACTCCACCTTCAATACTAAGGCCTAAATCTCAATCTATGTTTAAAAAACCGACGCTCAGGCCACATGTTCAGGCCCCTATGCCTAAAAAACAAGTGATCAAAATGGCTGAAGATTTAATTACTCTAATTAGGGGTAGTCAACCCCCCCCCCCTTCTAAGAGGCCTAGGGCTGAACTAGACAATGACTCTTCTGAACAGGACTCTGTTTCTTCTGACTCTTCTAATGACCTGGATTTGTCCATACCTACTTATGAGGATTCTGATGTAGAGGATTCCATTCCCTCTGCTTCTCCCCCTGAGGATTTTTCTTTTGGGGAAACTTTACATACCTTAAGGGAGCATTTCCACAGGAAAAGCCAGGAATTTTCTGAATCCAAAAAGAGGCTTAGGGATTTCCTTCTTCTTCCTCAGCATAGGCATTTGGCTATACCTCCTGTACTAGACATTGTTGATGATGTGTTTTTGGAATCCAGTATAGCCCCTGATTCCCTGCCTCCGGCCCCTAGTAAACCAAACAGATACCACACGGTTCCTGAGTCCCACAAATTCATTTTCAAAAATCCTGTTGCGGACCCAGAAACCATTTCTCAGGGGCCCAAGGGCATTAAGGCTTCTACTGCTAAAAATCCTACCCCTTCTGATAGAGACTCCAGGGTGCTGGATAGATGGGGTAAAAAGGTTTATACTTCTGCAACCTTGGCAATCAGGGCTTTAAACTGTCAATTCCATATGCTACAATATCAACAGCATATCATGGGACTGCTTAAACAGAAAATTATGTTGATTTCTGACTGTGTGGAAAATAAAGATTTACAAGATTTATTGCATTCAGCTGAACAAGTTGGAAAACATACTTTGCAATGTGGTTTTGATTCTTTAGAGGCCTCTTGCAGGGCTGCTGTTACTGGGTCTGTGCCTAGAAGGCATGCCTGGCTTAAAGAGCAGTCTCTGCATGATCATGTTAAAGCAAAACTGTTGGATGCTCCTTTGGATCAGGACCGTCTGCTTGGCAATAAGGCTGAAGAAGTTCTAAAAAAAGATGAAAGATAAAGCTAAATCTATGCAAACTGTGAAAGATTTCTTACAAGTACAACCTCCAAGATTTAGTAAGCACTGGCCTACTAAGAACTGGTCCTTTCCAGCTCTTTCCAGAGCCACTAAAGCCAAACCCAGACACTCCAAAAGCACCAGGTTTCAGTCCCAAGGGACACTCAGAACTAAGCAATGGAGTGCTTCCACTTCCAAATCTGGAAATAACAAAGATTTTGGATCAGCTGACCTTCCTGGTTAGCAAATAGTAATGAAAATATCTCATTCTACATTTAGCTTTATTACTTAAGTAACAGCCTTGCATGTTTTTATACTATCACTTTTCTATCCTCTACTTTCCATCTTTTCTTTTTCAGTTTTGGGAAAAAATTAGAGAATGTGAAAGCAAATTATAGCTTATTTGTGGATTGGGTAATGCTTCCTAATTTTTCCTTAAATATGTATTGCATATTCAATATTCCACCCCCTCTCATACCTGGCTAATATAGCTTCTTGTTTTTCTCTGTGAAATGCTTTTACTGTTAACAGTGTCAGTGGTGCAACAGGTAGCACAACCTCCTTTGGTGCTGGAATCCCATAAGGCTGTGGGTTCTGTTCCCAGTTCAGATGACTGGCTTGTTGATACTGCAGTACCATTAGGAGGGCACTGCTGTCCTGAGTATGTCATCCTTCAGATGAGCTGTTAATCCAAGGTCCCATCTGTTTGAGTTGGTGATGGCTCAGGTGGATGTAAAAGATCCCACTGTATTTATTGAAAAGAGTAGGGGCCCTTTATATAACACAACATAAAAAAATCAATTATATATTTACAAAATTTGCAGGTACGTATATATACCCATTTCTATTTCTTACTATACATTTTTCTTATAATATCCTCATAGATATTCTTTCATAATTGATCCCCACTCTTTCTTCCACAACCGTAATCTGATTTTTCGCAGTATATCTGTCAAAATCCATTTCCCATTAAATAAAATGTAATTCTGTCTTTCATTCCAAATGACCCATATTACATAAAATACATTCTTATCTCGGCTTTCACATATTCTTTTTTTCTTATCCTTATAATATCCATACATAACCTTATTCCTATTCATATCAATATTGTTTGCCATAAATATTCTCAAAATATTTTTTTTCACACTTTTTCCAGAATTTCACCCTTTTTTTACATTTCAGAAAACGTGTTCTGCTACTTCCTCCGTCCCACAAAATAAAAAAACTCTTTCAACTTTCTTTGCACATGGCGTATTCCCCTTTGCTGGTAACTTATCACCATAGGAAATGTTGACACGCTACTGTCTTGGTACACTACCTTTAACATCTTCTTGTATTGTTTTCTTACGGATTTCTATAGTAATACTGTTTTGTCACATTATATATCACATCGTTCTTTGTGTATATCATTCAATTTTATTTCCCATGTTAGTTTTTATATCTTTTTTCTCTTTTTCTTTATTCTAATCCTTTCTCATAATTTTCATACTTGTATTTGAACATTCTCACTGTTAAATTCTCATTCTCTTCTGTTACCATCCTTAATACTTTTTAAAATTTTAAATAAGCAGAATAAACTGGATTAAGTAACCCGGATCCCCCACCATTTTCACTCATGTACAACACATCTTTTTCAGTTGGTTTAATCTTGAACTCCGTATGAAAGAAAACACCAACTGCATAATGTCTTATTTCATATTTTACTAGGATCATATAAACATTTGACATATATGCTATTTTCCCTCATTAATACTGAATTCACCAGATAAATCCTTTTTCGTGAGTGCTACTCTAATACATCCTCCACAGAAGATATACTTCTTTAATTTCTCTTATCAATCTTTGCCATTGAATACTAACTACTTTATTTTTCTGAAAATGTATTCCTAGCAAAGACACTTAATTCACTGAAAAATACATACCCCTTATTTTGACTATTTCACCCAAACTATTGCTTTTATCCTTTTTCAAGGTCATTCCCATTTCCTTTAAGCATCCATTCAGACAAACCAATACTTGCCTCATCCATATTTTGTTTTTAGCATTTACAACTATATCATCTGCGTATGTCAAAATTACTAGTATCACCACCTCCTTTTGCATTAAATAGCTGCTATCTTTCATTTTAGAAGCTACTTCACTCATCACATTCATCACCAATGCGAGCAATATTCCATTCATGGGACATTCTTGTCTTATACCCCTCTTTATGCATATTTCTTTATTCAACTACCCATTCGCTAACACTTTCACTCTGTTATTTTGGTATGCTTACATACACACTCTCCTAATTCTGTTACCTATTCCAAACTTCTCCATAACATCCCAGAAAACATCATGCCCTACGATATCAAATATCTTGCTAATAGCATCCACCATAAGTTTCACATCCTCACTTTTATTTTTAACATCATCCACAATTTCTCTCATAAACAATAAAGGTTCTTGACATCCCTTCCCCTTTTATACTGTATATATTTTTCCATTATATTCCTCATCCTTCCTTCCATTGTTCCCTGTATTATTCCTATAAAAAATGTTATAATCTGTGTTATTTGTCATGGTGGAGCTTCACATTTTTATTTCATTCTTTTCATCCTTCTTCCATATACAGTTTAAATCCCACTACATAACTCTTCATAAAATAAACCTTTCTTCAACCATTCACTCAGTCCTTTTACAAAATACCCTCTTTGCCAGTCAGTTTATTTCTTTTACATTCTATACCCTGTACCATCTGGTCCTGATACTGAGTCAACATTTACTTTAAGTAATTCGTCCAATTCACTAATAGTAATTTCTTTTTCAGTTTCTCCTTTAAGTCATTCTGGATTTTTTTTACTTCCTATTCTCTCGTATTTCCCATCCTTATACTCTTCTACATAGTTCCACATGTTGTACCACAGTGCTCGTAATTTGTTCCTGTGTTATTTCTACCTCTCCCTTTACATTTTTAATTTTTCTCATTATACTAATATCCTCCTTTACTATTTTATGCAGATGTGCAGATACCTCCTGTCCTCTGCATTGTAAATAATATGTCCGACTAAACAGTAATTCCTTTATTCTTTCTCTGTTTCTTTTATATATTTATTTTTCTGTATCGTAATACTGTCTTGCATTATTTTCTTGCTGTTGTGTCTTTTGGCTTTTCCCGATTAAGGGTCGCCACAGCGGAACTCCTGTCCACTAATGATTGGCAGTAGATTTTTACGTACCAAGTTGCCAGCTCTGACGCACAACCTTCAATGAAGGTACGCCCATTCATGCATGTCTCCACGCAGAAGACGCTCTAGCTGAGAATCGAACTGAACAGCTTCTTACTGTGAGGCGACAACGCTACCGCAGCACCACCACCGCAGTCATTCTTGCATTATTCTCTAAGTTCTCTAATAGATTAATACACTTTAGTTCACTTTCTCTTCTGCCACTGAAAAAAAACAAACACTTTTTATGCTTTTTAAATTCACTCCACCACTCAGATCAGTTTTTATAGAAGTCTTTCATAGTCGTACGATCCTCCCATAACTTCAGTACTTTCCACTCTCCAATATTACCCCATAATTATTCATTTATTCTTTTTATTCCCTTTCCTATTTAATATACACTCTTTCTTCCATCACCTCCATCCATATTGCTAAATGGCTTGAAAAAAATCACAACTATATCACCATCTGCTACCCACAAGCCTTCCGATAATACAGCATAGTCAGTTTTAGATCCAGGTGTCCCCGTTCTATAAGTCCATTGGTTTTTCTTCTACACAGCTAATTTACAGTATTTTACATCTTTCACTTTCTTTATACATGTTCCCTTTAGTAACAGTAAAAATCCCTGGCAAATATAATTTTCATATTAATTACCACATTGTTTAATATTTGATTAAATAAGTCCTGTCTTTCCTTACTTGCATATAAAGCTATAATTCAATAAACATGCTCTTTCCACCTCACATCCACAGCATCCTCGCCAGTGGTACATCTAGTATCTTCAGTGTTTTTAACACAATGCAGCCACTGTAGAACAATTTTCACTTCTTAATTTCCATATTATATTTCCATCCCCCAACTTCTCTGTTTGCAATATTTTTCATTTATCAGGAATGTTATATCCTCTAACATAATGACATCCACATCACATTTAGCACATCATTACAGTTTCCTTAACCTTCTTACAGTTCCAGTATATCCAAATTTACTGAAAGTACTCCAAAATTGTTGTTTTTCTTTCTTTTTAAGTTTATGGAAAATATTTTAAAACTTATTCATTTATTTATTGGCATTTTTTTTTTACTGTGAAAGTCCACTGGGCCAAGGAAAACCCATTTGTGGAGGCCTGAGGAGAGAAGCTCCACAAAGGCAGTTAGTATAAAATTATGTAATATTGGAACAGTTTGTATTAATAAGAAGCATAGTCATAACAGGCAGTATAGATGCAATAACATGCATTATGATAATGTAGGTGGTACAGAGAAATAATATAAAAAAGCAAGGCAATGAAGTAAATCCAAGGTACATATTCTAGTACACTGTAATGTGAGTGTACACTCTAGAGTACACTCTATTGTGAGTGTAGAAGTTGATTAATATAGGTAGAATTAGAATAACTATCTAAAGGTATATGCATTAGAAGTAGGGAGGGATTAGCACTAGGAGTGAAGAGTGGGAAGAAGTAATAGGAGTCAAGTTTTTGGAGGATGGAAGTAGAGAAAAAATGTGATATGATGTTAGGAAGAGGAGTCAAGTCTTAGGAAGATGGAAGTTAGAGCATCTAGAGTGCCAGAGAGTGGTGAGAGTTTTGTTTTCTTATTTCTATTCGTTCCCCTACAGAATGTTTTATGGGTTTATTTATTTTATTTTATTTATTTTACATTTGTTGACCAGGATTGTCCGACTGGATTCATGTCCATTTTCAGTGGAGGCCCGGGGAGAAAAGCTCCAAGATAAACAGATACATTAATAACAATGACAGCATATTTCACATAATATAGAAAGAATGTTACAGATATGGTATTTACAAAGAATACTTAAGTATACAGGAATATACAATTTCACAAGTGTGAGTTACCCCTGGTAACCGTCAGGGGAAAAATTATACAGTAATTAGGTTTATTTCCACTGGTAACAGTCAGGGCAAAAATTATACAGTAATTAGATTAGTTGTATTCACATTCTTGATGAGAGTTAGCCAGGCTTGTTACAGTGGCAAGACCAGTTTAGTGCTAAGTGTTGTTTGAGTTTAGTTTTAAATTGGCATAGGGAGGAGAGCAAGGTAATGTGACCGGAAGTAGATTCCAGGCTCTGCCTGCAGAGTTTGCAAAAACTGAATAACCGGCTACATTGTTAATTTTGTTTGTCTGAACAAGTAATCTGTTTGAGGATCGAAGTAGTCTTGGATTGTTTTACGGGGTGATAATATTTTTAAGAGCAGGTGTATTATCTGGATTCTAAAGGATTTTGATAGCCATAATCAGTAGGTTATATTGGATTAGACTGGGAAGTTCAAGCTACCCAAGCTGTTTAAGGTTGATGCAGTGGTGTGTTCTAAAGGGTAGGCCAGTGGCAAACCTGGCAATGTGATTGTAACAGGTTGACAGTCTAGTGAGTACAGTCTTGCTTAGGTTAGAGAGAAGGGGGGAAGCATATATTAGTGTTGAAAGCAGGTGAGAGCAAGCTAAGGCAATCTTAGCTGAAGGGGTTAAGAAGGCTTTTATTCTATAGAGTGACCCAAACTTTTTATTGATGGTCTTGATTGTTTGGTTAACATGAAGGTCAAATTTTAGGTTATTATCAATAATGACTCCCAATAATTTAGTGGAGGGGTCGGGGGTGATTATTGTGCCATCTTTTGCATTTATGGTGAAGGTAAAAGCAGCTGACCTCTGTGTTGGTAAGAATAACAGCATTTTGGATTTTTTGGGATTTAGCCAGTTTTCTATAGTATTAAAGGTGGACTGCATAGCTGACCTCAAGTCCGAGGAAGATGCAGCTGAGCAAATCAGGTTGGAGTCATCAGCTTATTGGATACAGCTGACATTAGGGATGACTGTATATAAGTCGTTGATAAAGATGGAAAAGAGTAGGGGACCTAATATGGAGCCTCGCGGTACTCCAAGGGTGTTAGGTAATAGGTTAGAGAGGTTGTTTTGCCAGAGAACAGCCTGCTGCCTTCCATTGAGGTAGGATTTAAACCATTGAATGGCCATAGAATTTAGACAGAATGATTGCAGGGTGTGAATCAACATTTGGTGATCCACCATGTTGAACGCCCTGTAAAAATCCAAGAAGAGGGTTGAGGATATGCGGTTATTGTTTCAACTATTATTTATGGTATTGGTAAATGCTATTAGGGCTGAGGTTGTGCTGTGGTTTGGATGGAAGCCATGTTGGGTATCGGCCATGAGTTGGTTTTGAATTAGGTGGTGCATGAGTTGTATGTGTATACATTTTTCCATAACCTTAGCTAGTGGAGAAAGTATAGCTATTGGTCAATAGTTGGAGAATTCAGTAGAGGAACCTCCTTTATGTAGTGGTATTATGTAGGATGTTTTCCAGATGGTGGGAATTATAGCCTCTGCTATGGTACAATTAATTAGTATGGAAACTGGGTAGGCAATGGCCTCCGCTGATTTTTGAAAATACTCGGCAGGGAGTTGGTCAGTGGAGAGGGTGGTGGGTTTTAATTTTTTGATCAAGGTACAGATAAGCAACGTGGACACTGGCTGGAAGCTGAACAAGGGTAGGTTTATAGGAGTGAGACTATCAGGGGCAGGGGAGCTGGGAGGGAATTGGCTAGCTAGGGCTTGGATTGTCTCTTTGAAGAAATGGTTAAAACTGTCTGAAACAACTTCAGGTAATTTATCACTAGTAGTGGTGGGGATAGGGGTAGAAGTTTTTCCAGGATGAAGAAGATTGTTTAGACCAGCCCAGAACTTCTGAGGGTTGTTCTGGTTTGCTCTCTGTAAATTACAGTAGTATTGTTTTTTATCTTGTAAAATGGATGTTTTAGTTTCATTCCTAGCTTGCCTGTATTTAAGATGATCATGTGGGTTTTTAGTGGAGCACCATAGAGCCCAAATTTTGTTTGTTTTTGTAATTTTTAGTCTGGATTCTTTTGACAGCCATGGTGCAGTTTTTGCCTTTGTTCGCTTTGAGCGAGCTGGTGCATGCAAGTCAAGGATTTCAAGAAATTTGTTATTGAAATATGTAACTGCTTCTTCTAAGGGGAGGTGTTTTAACCTAGACCAGTTGCAGGAGTTAAGTTCCTGTTGGAATTTGGCAGGGTCAAAGTCTTTCTTGTTTCTGACTTTTCTGAGTAAGAGTTGTTGAAGATTGATGGCTTTTTGCTTAACTATGTAAGTGAGAAGGTGGTCACTTAGGTCAACAGGGAGTGTACCAGCAGTGTACAGTTGAGGGTTACTATTTATGAGTATCCAGTCGAGTATGCTTTCTTTATTGTTGGGTTTACCTAGCCTGGTAGAGGTAGTTATGATTTGCGTAAATGCATGCAGGTTAATGTGGGTAGAAGGGGAATCTGAAGAACAGGTGCCCCAGTCTATGTTAAAGTCTCCAAGTAATAGGGTCTCATGTGGGTAATGACATGATAGCCAGTGTAGGCTGTCTTCGAGTGTGGTTATATTATTGTCAGGGGGAAAATACATACAGATGATGTTGATGCATTTACTTTTGTTAAATTGCAATTTAGTGGCAAGAATTTCGGAGTTATTAATTTGAGGTGGTTGAATAACATCTAAGGTTACAATCAACTCAGATTTGTAGAGTATAGCTACCCCACCCCTTTCCTGGAAACATGATCCAGCCTGTGTATGTTATACCCAGGTGGTAACACTTTATTGTCAGTTGTGTTAGGTTTTAACCAGGTCTCAGATAGACAGAGAATCTCAGGGAAATAGACAGCTAGGGGTGCATGCAGGTCATGCATTTTGTTATTGATGCTCCTAATATTAAGATGATAGGCCAGGAGAGAGTTAGTTGGTCTACTAATTGTAGTTTTGTGGTTTAGGTTATAGGTAGAGGGGGTGTATATATCAGAAGTGGATGGGCCAGGGTTGGGGTGAATGTCACAACCAAGTAGAAGGCTAGGACTATACTTAGTTATAAGCTTCAGGAGTTTGTTTAAAGGTTTGTAATATTGTTTAGCTCTAGAACTATTGTGACAGGGGTTAGTATGCAGAAAGATTGAACAAGGTGATGAGTTAGTCCCATTGTTATTAGTATGGCTGAGGGTGGAGTGCTTTTCATTTGGGGTAATGGTGTGGCCTTTTGGGTACTGATGATCAATAAGCAGCTGGTTTTCATACAAGGTGAGTGTGTAGATGGCCAGTAGAATGGATAGTAGAGAGTAATGTAACATTATGAAAGAAGGAGTATTGTAGTATGGATCTTGTTAATGTGACACAACAGGAGAAGCTCTGATGGTCATTTAGAGATAATGGAGTGGGAGGAGAAAATATGGTAGATGCAAGCTGATAGGATGTTAAAACAGGGTGGTAAGAGTATGTAGCTGGAAGCTGATAGGATATTGTAACAGGGGTGTGGTAAAACACCTATAAATGTAGAGGTAGTGGGGGCGGGTGGAAATTGGGGGCAGGGAGAGGAGCGGAGTGAGCCTGAGTGCAACGAGGGCGAATGGAATGGGGCAAACAGTGACTCCAAGTGTTTCCTTAGGCCATATATGCATGTAATGTTAATAGTTAAACTTTAACCGAAGTGTTTATGCTATAAATTAATTTTAGGTTTGTTTTATATACAGACTATTCAGACAGGGTAATTTTTTAGTTGCAGTATATTGGTTATGAGTATGATTTACAGGAGTTGGTTAGGTTAAGAAATAATGTTACAGTATGTTTGGTGCAAAACTAGCTTAAGTAACTACATGGATGGAGCCAAGTTACTATGGGAGGCAGACTAAAGGTGCCTGTAGACCCAGGTCAGCAGCATTCAGTACATCGGAGTTAAGTACAGTATAGGAAATTACCTTAGCAAATTGCAGGTCAGACTTTAGGTAAACTTGGATGTTCTTCATCTCACATTGCTGCAGTCCTTACATATGGGTAGTCCGCTGTCCTCGGTCGGCCCGAATACCAAAGTATTAGGCTGACGTCGGTCAAGGCGCTTAAAACTGACATCAGGACGTCAGGGTACAAAAGCGCATGACCGACGTCATTTCCTCAGTCTTTTTTGCCGCATGGTCCGATGCAGAAGCAGCGTTGCAAGTGCCATTCGGCGTTCTGAAATTTTTCAATTGAGTTTCAGACCGAATCCAAGTTGGCTAAGTACCCGTTGGGGATTATTTTGTTTTTCTTGCCTCAGTGTTTTACGGATGTCAGAAAAAGTGAATAACTGTATTTCTTGTGGGAAACAGATACCGCATAGGGATTATCATTCTTTGTGTATTCCTTGTTTGGGGCCTGAGCACGGCGTTGTTGGGTGTCGCTTTGTGCTAGGTTCAATAAACGCACTATTAGCGAAGGTTGGATTGTGCTAGGCTGGTCTTTGGGAAGCGGTGCAATTATAATATGCCGTCGGATTCTCCGGCCGCTTCTCTTGAAGCGCAAAGACAAAACAGTTAAACCCAGGCAAGTTGAGTCGTCCGTTCGGACGCCGGTTCTTTAGAGGTTTCAGTGGAACCGGTGGTTCCGACGGAGACTTCTCTGGAGTCTCAGGGGGAGACTTTGATTTTGCAGGAGGTGGTCTCTCAGGAGGCAGGTCAGGCTGAAGGGGCTTCCCAAGTTACTGTACTCCCTCCCTTCCTAGGGTGGTTAGGCCTTCTCCTTCTGTTTCCAAGGCTTCTCCCAGAGGCAGGCCAGTTTCAGCTTCTGTTGGTGTCACTCCTAGTTCAGCAGGGTCTGTGCCTAAGAAGCACATGCTTAAAATGGCAGAAGATTTAATTACTCTGATTAGAGGTTCTATGCCCCCTCCTGATAAGAGGTCTAGGGTGGAGCCAGAGTTGGGAAGTTTTGAGCAGGCTTTGGATATTTCAGAGTCTTCAGCTGAAGACTTGCAGGAGTATTCTCCTTATTCTGATTCTGATGCAGATGATTCCACTCCTTCTGCTTCTCCTCCAGAGGATTTTTCTTTTTCAGAGACACTTCATTCTATGAGGGAACATTTTAAGTGGGAAGGTCAGGACTTCTCTGATTCTAGGAAAAGGCTTAGGGAGTTTTGCTGTTACCCCAGCATAGGCCCTTGGCTATACCCCCTGTTCTGGATGTTGTGGAAGATGTGTTTGCAGAGGCGTCACTTAATCCTGATTCTCTGCCTCCTGCTCCTGTTAAACCGGATAGGTATTACAGGGTGCCTGAGGCTCATAAATATCTTTATAAGAGTCCTAGGGCGGACCCAGAAACTATTAATCAGGGACCTAAGGGTGTCAAGGCCTCTGTTGTAAAAATCCGGTTCCTCTAGATAAAGAAGCCAGAGCTTTGGATAGATGGGGAAAGAAGGTCTATACATCTTCTACCTTAGCTATGAGGGCTTTAAATTGCCAGTTTCATATGTTGAAATATCAAAACTTTCTTCTTTCTCAATTGAAGTCTAAGGTGGATGCTCTGGCGGAAGGCATTGAGTGTAAAGAGTTGCAAGATTTGGTGCATGTCTCTGAACAAGTGGGTAAGCATTCATTACAGTGTGGTTTTGATGCTGTGCAGGCCTCGTCTAGGGTGGCTGCTACTGGCTCAGTTCTTCGCAGGCACGCCTGGTTAAAGGATCAGAATTTAACTGACCATGTTGAGACAAGGATTTTGGATGCTCCTTTGCAGTCTGATGTGTTGTTTGGTTCACCTGTGGAATCAGTCTTGAAGAAAATGGAAGACAAGGCTAAGTCTATGCAGGCTGTTAAGGATTTTTTGCAAGTTCAGCCTCCGAAGTTTAGTAGGAATTGGCCTGCTAAGGGGTGGACGTATCCTTCTTATGATTCTCAGTCTAGGGGTAGATCTAGACGTGGTAGGGGCAGAGCTCAGAGTTCTTTCAGGCCTAGAACAGGGAGTTCACCTGCACAATCTTCGGGTGAGGGCAGGGGCCAGTCCTTTAGTAAACAGGCCCAATGACCTACTTTTTCAGCTGCCAGATCCTTCTTGCCTGGCAGCACCTTTGGGAGGAAGGTTAGCACTCTTCAAGGAAAATTGGATGTTGATTACCCAAGACAAATGGGTATTGGATATCATACACCAGGGTTACAAGTTTTATTTCCATACCTTGCCTCCTTTCAAAGGCATGCCGGACGTTCCTCCTCAGCAAAGACTAGAGGCTCGCAAACAAATTTCTCTACTACTTCAAATAGGGGCCATACAAAAGGTTCCTCTGCCAGAAGTGGGCCTAGGATTTTATTCTCGCCTGTTTCTAGTACCAAAGAAAGGAAACACGTGGAGACCAATTTTGGATTTATCCATCCTCAACACATATCTGGACATTCCCAAGTTCAAAATGTTAACGTTACAACAGCTTTTACCTCTGCTGGGCTAAGATCACTGGATGGTGACTCTGGATCTCAAAGAGGCTTACCTTCATGTTCCTATCAGGCCCAGTTGCAGGAAGTATCTGCGTTTTCGGGCTGGGACTTCACATTATCAGTTCTCTGCATTGCCCTTTGGCTTATCTACTGCGCCCAGAGTGTTCACGAAGGTTCTGGCTCCAGTGGTAGCTTTCTTCAGGCTAAGAGGAATACAGATCTATCCTTATTTGGACGATTGCCTGATACTGGCCCAAGAAAGGACGAACTTCTTCATCATTTACAGTATGTGATGGCAGTGTTAAGATGCCTGGGGTATTCTGTGAACGAAATAAAGTCCAGTCTAGTACCCTCTCAGGACATGTGCTTTCTGGGTGTGAGACTGAATACAGCATCCCAGATGGCCTTTTGACCCCGGACAAACAAAAGAATCTTTCTCTTTACTTCCACCAGTTGTCTCATCAGTCCAGGCTGACTGCAAGGACAGTCCTTCAAGCCTTGGGGTTCATGGCATCTTGTATTCTGGTACTTCCCAATGCCAAACTGCATATGAGGAAGCTACAATGGTATCTCAAGAATGTATGGACACAGCACTGCCAAGATTTGGACACTGTCATTCAAATAATACCTTGCATTCAAAAGGAATTTGTGGTGGGCTCAGGAATGTCACCTAAACAAGGGACTCTCTGTGACCCGGCCAGAGGTGAGTCAGATTTTAACGACAGATGCCTCAGACAAAGCTTGGGGAGCTCATCTAAATGGAAAATGGATACAAGACACGTGGCCTGCCAGACTTCAACATCTACATATCAACTTGAAGGAGATGTTAGCAGTCCAATTTGCATTGATAGCTTTCAAGGATTTACTTCTTCCAGGGCAGGTGTTGATTCAAACAGACAACACAACTGTCATGTGGTACATCAACAAGCAAGGGGAACGATTCTTATCCTCTATGCAGACAAGCAATGATTTTGTGGGAGACTGCTCTCAGTTTACAGCTAAATCTTCAGGCAAGGTTTCTGCCAGGAGCACAGAACTCCTTAGCAGATGTGTTGAGCAGACAAATTATGGATCCCCACGAGTGGAAATTGGATCCTCATGTATTTCAGAGATTGACAGTGTTATGGGGAACTCCAGACATAGATCTGTTCGCTTCTCCACTAAATTACCAGCTGCCAAAGTTTTGCACAAAAAGGTTTCATCCCTCAGCTTGGAAAGTGGATGCTCTCTCATTCAATTGGAGCAATCTTCACATGTATGCCTTTCCACCTCTGCCTCTCCTCCCAAAGGTACTGCTGAAGGTCAGACAGGACAAGCCAAACATGATTTTAATAGCTCCAGATTGGCCTCGACAGCACTGGTACCCATTACTGAGAAGTCTGGCACAGGAGCCTCCATGACCTTTGCCTTCGATTCCTCACCTGCTGTCTCAGGAGAACGGTCATTTACTCAATGTCAAACTTCATTCTCTACACCTGACAGCCTGGCATATTCTAGTTTAAACCCTGGAGGGTCTCAGCTTCCACAACAAGTTTTGAATGTTATTTTGGAGGCCAGAAGGCCTAGTACAAGGAAAGTTTACGCAGATAAATGGAGGAGATTTTTGTTTTGGAGTACAGCAAAGGACTTTGATGTTTCTAAACCTAATTTAAGTGTGGCGCTTCAATACCTTACTGAGTTATTGGACAAAGGTTTGTCCTTCTCCTCTATAAAGGTTCATGCTGCAGCAATCTCTGCTCACTATGACTGTGACCCACCATTATTTTCTCAGCCTTTGTTTAAGCAATTCCTTAGAGGGGCAAAGAATATAAGACCCCCACTTAGAGCTCCTACTCCTGCTTGGGATCTCAATTTTGTGTTGGAGAAACTCACTCTACAACCCTTTGAGCCTGCAGCATCGGCAGAGTTGAAATATTTATCTTGGAAGACTGCTTTTTTGTTGGCCATTACCTCTGCGAGAAGGGTTTCTGAATTACTGGCCCTTATGGCAGTTGAGCCTTTCTTAATTTTCCACAAGGATAGGGTGTCTTTGCGCACTAACCCTTCTTTTATGCCTAAAGTGGTTTCTAGTGTGGCTTTAAACCAAACTATTCATTTGCCTACTTTTTATGCAAACCCCCAAAATAAAGGGGAAAAGATTTTGCACACTTTGGATATTCACAGACAGTTGCGATATTATTTGAGCAGAACTAAAGGGTTCAGGCAGTCTCAGCAGTTGTTTGTTTCTTTTGCTTTGGGTTCTCAGGGCAAACCTGTTTCAAAACAAACTATTTCTAAGTGGATTGGTTTTTTTATTGCTTTCTGTTATTCCCATCATGGTAAGGAGATTCCAGCTGGGATTAGGCCTCATTCCACTAGGGCTACTGCCACTTCTACAGCTTTTTTAAGGGGGGTGGCTACTAAAGATATTTTGGAAGCAGCTACTTGGAGTTCAGTTCATACTTTCTCTAAGCATTACCACCTTCCACTTTACTCTAAATCTAGGGCTGGATTTGCAACTGCAATTTTACAAGGCATGTTGGCAGCTCCTAATGCTTTATAGTTTTGCCATTACCTCTGCTTTGGGATTCTACCCATATGTAAGGACTGCAGCAATGTGAGATGAAGAACATAGTACAGTTTTGTACTTACCATAAATGTAGATGTTCGAAGATCCACATTGCTGCAGTCCAATTTACCCTCCCTCCTTCCCCTCTGTTGTTGAAGGTGGTGGTGTGGTTGGTGTTGTACATATTGTAAATATGGTTAGTGCACGGGTGGTTGGTTGGGTTTTGCTGGTTTTTGGCTTTGGCCTGTCTTGTTAGGGCCTTCTGACATCTGGGGCAAGAAAAGACTGAGGAAATGACGTCGGTCATGCGCTTTTGTACCCTGACGTCCTGATGTCAGTTTTAAGCGCCTTGACCGACGTCAGCCTAATACTTTGGTATTCGGGCCGACCGAGGACAGCGGACTACCCATATGTAAGGACTGCAGCAATGTGGATCTTCGAACATCTCCATTTATGGTAAGTACAAAACTGTACTTTATGGATACTGTTTCACAAGGTGACATCCTTCAGGCAGGAGAGTCTTTATTTAGAATGTTAGAAGGGGTCTGCCTTAGCAAATTGCAGGTCAGACTTCAAGTAAACTTGGTTATGGGTACTGTTTCACAAGGTGATGTCCTTCAGGTGGAATAGTCTTTGTTTAGAATGTTAGAAGGGGGTCTGCCTTAGCAAATTGCAGGTCAGACTTCAGGTAAACTTGGTTATGGGTACTGTTTCACAAGGTGAATTCCTTCAGGCAGAAGAGTCTTTATTTAGAATGTTAGAAGGGGGTCTGCCTTAGCAAATTGCAGGTCAGACTTCAGGTAAACTTGGTTATGGGTACTGTTTCACAAGGTGAATTTCTTCAGGCAGAAGAGTCTTTATTTAGAATGTTAGAAGGGGGTCTGCCTTAGCAAATTGCAGGTCAGACTTCAGGTAAACTTGGTTATGGGTACTGTTTCACAAGGTGACATCCTTCAGGCGGAAGAGTCTTTATTTATAATGTTAGAAGGGGGTCTGCATTTCCGGAAGTTAGTTGAATGAAAGCTTAGTGTTCTTGGTGCGTGATGCTTCCTTATCCCCTTCTTGTTCAGAGCAGACACTTGGCTTCCTTTCATCAAATAATCCTTGATCCTCAGATAGATTTTTCACTGGCTACAACTTCAAAGAAATTCTTAGTGCTAATCCCATTTCCTGACCTGTCTTCCTCCATGCAAATTCTGTCCTTTTTCCCCGTCATGTTTTATCTTCTTATACAGTTTTTTTTCACATAGTTCATTTTCTCTCTCAGCATCTTGGTGTCATTTCTCATGTATGCTTTCTTTCTCTTCTCTGTTTACCTTGTTTTTTTTGTTATTTATTGTTTGGTCTTGACAGTCCATCCAAAAGTAGCCCTCCTTTTTTTACACAATCTGCATTCACCCATACCCCTTCTTGCTGTGTGTCCTTTCTCCCCACGCTGGCCACATTGCATTTTGTAACAATCATTAATTAAATTACAAATGTCGACACAGAAACATAATTTAGGCTGTCCAGCATATCTTAATTTCCGTGTATGACTACCCACAAAAATAACACTTAAATGTTAACATTACAAAACAACTCCCAACCTACACCCTCCATTCTATAAGGTTCTCTCATCTCTGACTTTCACAATGCTATCAAGAATGTCACACAAACCCTGCATACATTTTTCAACATCTTATTTTCTTCTTCTTCCAGTTCATTAGTTGTAAACTGCAAAGTCACATTTTTTAAACATTTAAGTTACTACCAAAAAACAAATAATTGTTCCATGGATATACATCCTTTTCATTGCCATATAGTTCCATAATTTTCATCATCAATTCTTCAGTTTCAAATCTTTAGTCACAAGATGTTTCTGTTTCTGTATGTATAAAAGACCAGATTTCTTGAACTTTAAAACCCTGAACAGTTACCAAATTGCTGCATACCTGTTATATGTCTATTACAGTGTCATATTTGTTCTTATTCCCTCAGCTGGGCTTTTCTTCATTTTAAAAACAATTTTACTTACAAGTTTGTTGCTGCTCTCTTTTTTATGCCTGCTGTCACTCTGCATAAGACTTGGCTACTGTATTCTACTGCAACAAAACCAGACTCCTAATTTTTTGCTGCTTTCCTCTTTTACTTTGTTACTTCTGCGTACGTTTTAACTGCTGCATTCTCTGCATCACTTGATGTTCTTCGTCTTCCCTTGCTGCAGTCCTGACAATTGGGTATAGTCCGCGTCCCAGTCGGCCCGAATACCAGAGTATAAGGCTGACGTCGGTCATGGCGCCTTAGACTGACGTCAGTACGTCAGGGTACTAATGCGCATGACCGACGTCATTTCCTCAGTCTTTTTTGCCGCATGGTCCGATGCAGAAGCAATTTTGCGAGTGCAGGTTGGCGTTCTGAGATTTTCCGAAACCGGAGTTTCAGACTGAATACAGAGTTGGCTAAGTAACCCCGTTGGGGAACATTTTGGTTTTTTCTTGCCTCAGTATTTAACCGGATGTCAGAAAAAGTGAATAACTGTATTTCTTGTGGGAAGCAGATACCGCATAGGGATTATCATACATTGTGTATACCTTGTTTAGGGCCTGAGCACGACGTTGTTGGTTGCCGCTCTTGTGCTAGATTTAACAAGCGCACTATTAAGAGGAGGCTTGATTGTGCTAGGTTAGTGTTTGGGAAGCGTTGCAATTACACTATGCCGTCGGATGCTCCGACGCCTGCTTCATCTAAGAAGCGCAAGGACAAAACGGTGAAGTCTAGGGTGAGGAACCGCAGTCCCGGACGTCGGTCCTTTAGAAGGCTCAGGGGAGCCAGAGGTTTTGCCAGGTGTCTCTATGGAGTCTCAGGCAGATACTTTACTGTTACAGGATGTGCCCTCTCAGGAGGTAGGCCAGGCTGAGGGGCTTCTCAGGTAACTGTTCTTCCCTCTCTTCCCAAGGTAGTTAGGGCCTCTCCTTCTGTTGCCAAAGCTTCTTTTAGAGGAAGGCCAAGTTCAGCTTCTGTAGGGGCTTCTCCTAGCATTTCGGGCTCTGTGCCTAAGAAACATATGCTTAAAATGGCAGAAGATTTGATTACTCTGATTAGAGGTTCTATGCCCCACCTGATAAGAGGCCTAGGGTGGAACAGGAGTTTGATAGTTTTGAACAGTGTTCACAGGCTTCAGAGTCTTCTGTGGAAGACTTGCAAGAGTTTCCTGCTTATTCTGATTCTGATGTGGATGATTCCACTCCTTCAGCTTCTCCTCCTGAGGATTTTTCATTTTCAGAGACTCTTCACTCCATGAGGGAGCACTTTAAATGGGAAGGCCAAGATTACTCTGACTCCAGAAAAGGCTTAGGGAATTCTTGTTTTGCCCCAGCATAGGCCCTTAGCTATTCCTCCTGTGTTGAATGTGGTGGAGGATGTTTTGCAGAGGCTTCTCTGAACCCTGATTCCTTGCCTCCTGCTCCTGTTAAGCCTGATAGGTATTATAGGGTGCCCGAAGCTCATAAGTATTTGTTTAAGAGTCCCAGGGCGGACCCAGAAACTGTTTCTCAGGGGCCTAAAGGTGTTAAAGCTTCTGTGGTTAAAAATCCTGTACCCTCTGATAAAGAGGCAAGGGCTTTGGATAGGTGGGGTAAGAAAGTATATACTTCTTCCACTCTAGCCATGAGGGCGTTGAATTGTCAATTTCATATGCTGAAATATCAGAATTATCTCCTTTCACAATTGAAATCTAAGGTGGATGCTTTGGCGGAAGGTATTGAGTGCAAAGAATTGCTGGATTTGGTTCATGTGTCTGAACAAGTGGGTAAGCATTCTTTGCAGTGTGGTTTTGATGCTGTTCAGGCCTCCTCGAGGGTGGCTGCTACTAGTTCTGTTCTTCGCAGACATGCATGGTTGAAGGATCAGAATTTAGCTGAGCATGTTAAGACCAGGATTTTGGATGCTCCTTTACAGTCTGATGTGTTGTTTGGACCGCCTGTGGAAGCAGTTTTAAAGAAAATGGAGGACAAAGCTAAGTCTATGCAGACTGTTAAAGATTTTTTGCAGGTGCAGCCTCCGAAGTTTAGTAGAAATTGGCCTGCTAAGGGGTGGACATATCCTGCTTATGGTTCCCAGTCTAGGGGTAGGTCTAGACGTGGTAGGGGCAGGGCTCAAGGTTCGCTTAGGCCTAGATCAGACAGTTCACCTGCTCAGACTTCTGGTGAGGGCAGGGGTCAGTCCTTTCGTAAGCAGAACCAATGACCTGCCTTTTCAGCTGCCAGTGGACTCTCGTCTGGCAGCTCCTTTGGGAGGAAGATTGTCTCTTTTCAAAGAAAATTGGGATTTAATCACTCAAGACAGATGGGTGCTGGATATCATTCATCACGGGTACAGATTTTATTTCCACACAATGCCCCCTTTCAAAGGCATGCCCGATGTTCCTCCTCCACAAAGAAAAGAGGCTCACAAGCAAGTTTCTCAGTTACTCCAGATAGGGGCTATTCAGCCAGTCCCTGTGTCAGAAAGGGGCTTCGATTTTATTCTCGCCTGTTCCTAGTACCAAAGAAGGGGAACACGTGGAGACCAATTTTGGATTTATCTATCCTCAACACTTATCTGGACATTCCCAAGTTCAAGATGTTGACGTTACAGCAACTGTTACCTCTGCTGGGCAAGGATCACTGGATGGTAACTTTGGATCTCAAGGAAGCTTACCTTCATGTGCCCATAAGGCTAAGTTGCAGAAAGTATCTGCGGTTTCAACTGGAGATTTTCATTATCAGTTCTCTGCATTGCCCTTTGGCTTATCTACTGCGCCCAGAGTATTCACAAAGGTTCTGGCTCCAGTGATAGCTTACTTCAGGCTTCAAGGCATTCAAATTTATCCTTACTTGGACGACTGCCTGATTCTGGCTCAAGAAAAGGAACACCTTCTACAGCATCTGGAATATGTCATAGCAGTGCTAAGATGCCTAGGGTATTCTGTGAACGAAATAAAGTCCAGTCTAGTACCCTCTCAAGACATGTGCTTTCTGGGTGTGAGACTGAATACAGCAGCCCAGATGGCCTTTTAACCCCGGACAAACAAAAGAGTCTGTCACTTTACTTCCATCAACTATCTCATCAGTCCGTGCTGACTGCAAGGACAGTCCTTCAAGCATTAGGGTTCATGGCATCTTGTATTCTGGTGCTTCCCAATGCCAAACTGCATATGAGGAAGCTGCAATGGTATCTCAAAATGTATGGACACAGCACTGCCAAGATTTGGACACTGTCATTCAAATAATACCTTGCCTTCAAAAGGAATTCTTGTGGTGGGCTCAGGAATGTCACCTAAACAAGGGACTCTCTGTGACCCGGCCAGAGGCGAGTCAGATTTTAACGACAGATGCCTCGGACACTGCTTGGGAGCTCATCTAAATGGAAAGTGGATACAAGACAAGTGGCCTGCCAGACTACAGCATCTACATATCAACATGAAGGAGATGTTAGCAGTCCAGTTTGCATTGATGGCGTTCAAGGAGTTACTTCTTCCAGGGCAGGTGTTGATTCTGACAGACAACACAACTGTCATGTGGTACATCAACAAGCAAGGGGAACACATTCTTATCCTCTATGCAGGCAAGCAATGATTCTATGGGAGACTGCGTTAAGCCTGCAACTGACTCTTCAGGCAAGGTTTCTGCCAGGAGCACAGAACTCCTAGCAGATGTATTAAGCAGACAAATCATGGATCCCCACGAGTGGAAACTGGATCTTCATGTATTTCAAAAATTGACAGTGTCATGGGGAACTCCAGACATAGATCTGTTCGCTTCTCCACTAAACCACCAGCTGCCAAAGTATTGCACAAAGGGGTTTCATCACACAGCTTGGAAAGTGGATGCTCTGTCTTTCAGTTGGAAAAACCTTCATGTCTATGCCTTTCCACCTCTACCTCTTCTTCCAAAGGTATTACTAAAGGTCAGACAGGACAGGCCAAGGATGATTTTGATAGCTCCAGATTGGCCTCGGCAACATTGGTACCCACTTCTAAGGAGTCTTGTAAAGAAGCCTCCATGGCCTTTACCTCTGATTCCTCATCTGTTATCTCAGAAGGACGGTCATCTGCTCAATGTCAAGCTTCCATCTCTTCATCTCACAGCTTGGCATATTCTGTGTTGAAGCATGGTAGGTCTCAGCTTCCTCAACAAGTTTTAAATGTGATTATGGAAGCTAGAAGGCCTAGTACTAGGAGAGTGTACGCAGAAAAATGGAAGAGATTTTGTTTTGGAGTACAGCAAAGAATTTGGAGATTTCAGAGCCTAATTTGAGTGTGGCTCTTCAATATCTTACTGAATTATTGGACAAAGGTTTGTCTTTCTCTTCCATAAAGATTCATGCTGCAGCAATTTCAGCTCACTATGATTGTGACCCACCTTTGTTTTCGCATCCTTTGTTCAAGCAGTTTCTTAGAGGGGCAAAGAATATAAGACCCCCACGTAGAGCTCCTACTCCTGCTTGGGATCTCAATTTTGTGTTGGAAAAACTTACTCTACAACCTTTTGAGCCTGCAGCTACTGCTGAATTGAAATATTTGTCATGGAAGACTGCTTTTCTGTTGGCTATTACTTCTGCAAGAAGGGTGTCTGAGTTGCAGGCCCTTATGGCAGTAGAGCCCTTTTGATTTTCCATAAGGACAGGGTATCATTACGCACTAATCCTTCCTTTATGCCTAAGGTGGTTTCTAGTGTGGCTTTAAACCAAACTATTCATTTGCCTACGTTTTTGCAGATCCTCAAAATAAAGGGGAAAAGATTTTGCACACTTTAGATGTACACAGGCAATTGCGTTATTATTTGAGCAGGACTAAAGATTTTAGGCAGTCTCAGCAGTTACTTGTTTCTTTTGCTTTAAGTTCACAGGGCAAGCCTGTGTCAAAACAAACTATTTCTAGGTGGATTGGCTTTTGCATTGCATTTTGTTATTCCCATCATGGCAAAGAGGTTCCAGCTGGGATTAGGCCTCATTCCACTAGGGCTACTGCCACTTCAACAGCATTTCTAAGGGGGGTGGCAACTAAGGATATTCTGGAGGCAGCTACTTGGAGTTCAGTGCATACTTTCTCTAGGCATTATCACCTGCCTATATACTCTAAGACTAGAGCTGGTTTTGCCACAGCTGTTTTACAAGGCATGTTGTCAGCTCCTGCTACTTTATAATTTGCCAGCCTCCCTTACCTCTGCTTTGGGATTCTACCCAATTGTCAGGACTGCAGCAAGGGAAGACGAAGAACATAGTACAGTTTTGTACCTACCATAAATGTAGATGTTCGAGGATTCCCTTGTTGCAGTCCAATTTACCCTCCCTCCTTCCCCTCTGTGTTTCAGGGTGGTTGTGTAGGTGAGTTTACATGCTTATATTTTGTGTATATTTTACTGTATATATTGTACATGTTTTTGGTGCAGGTTGTTTTGGGACTTGTCTTTTTGGGTCTTCTGACATCTGGGGCAAGAAAAGACTGAGGAAATGACGTCGGTCATGCGCATTAGTACCCTGACGTACTGACGTCAGTCTAAGGCGCCATGACCGACGTCAGCCTTATACTCTGGTATTCGGGCCGACTGGGACGCGGACTATACCCAATTGTCAGGACTGCAGCAAGGGAATCCTCGAACATCTACATTTATGGTAGGTACAAAACTGTACTTTTCCTTTTCCACCTTCCCATCTTTAGCACTTCTGAAAAAGCTGTCTGGCATCTCACCTCATGAAACAGCAGAACTGTCATCTGGATCATACCACTAGATTATTTTCAACAAAAGATCATCTGCAAGCCCTCCTGGCATCAGTTCTGTTAGCTGCACCACTCCAGCAGAGTTCCTTACTTCATTCTGCATCGAGACAACTAAACACTGCTCATTTGTGTCATCCATCACACAGGAATCTTTATCTGCATTCTGATACTCCATATCAAACAGATTTTTCTTCAAGTTCTCCTTTTCCACTTTGAAATTTTCCATAGTTTTTGTCTCCTCCTCCATGCTGCCACTTCTCTTAGGCTTCTTCCTTGCTGCTGTGGGAGCCCTTCAGCAACTTGTAGTAGTTGCAAACAGTATGGGAATTTCCCCAATGTCCTGGTCAGATTTCTCCTAGTGGTATAAATCACATATCAGGTCTTACCTGAAAAGAGGCCGGTTAAGAAGTATAAATAAGTAAAATTAAAAAATAAAAAAAAAATCTTCTGCTGTTAGCAGCTGTAGTGTGTAGTTATTATGACCTCTTTAGCAGAACAATCCCAAAAACAATATGCTTCTGCTTAACACTGGCATTCTGAAATTGATACATGTTCACATTTGTCTGCTGGCAAGCTTTGCACTATGTGAACATTATCCATCTTACACTGAATATGCTCATCTGGTTTTCTACTTTTCTTATTAATCTAATAGAAGTCCTTAACAATGTCATTGTTATAGTAAAACTATAGTAAAACTAAAATATATATAATGACATTCATGATTTCTCTCTCTCTCTCTCCTGTTTTTTTTTTCTTTCTTTTTGTATCAGTTTTTCTGTCCTGTGTGTGACAGTTAACATTTATGTTCTGTCTTGTATTGTATTGTGTCGTATGACATCCTGTAAGATTTCTTAACTTTGGAGCTTTTCTCCTCGGCTTCCATCAAAAATGGGACAGTCTTGACCCAGTAGACTTTCCCAGTAAACAAATGCTAATGCATAAATAAATCAATAAGACAAGACATACATGCATATTCTGTATGCCTCCCTCCTAAAAAAGGAAAAAAATAAATAAAACAGAAAAATTGCTGCTGCCATATACCATTTGTCTATGATGGAGTTATTGCTGCATCCCCCATACTTCTGTCACTATAATAACTCCACCTCCTATACTTATGTCCCAATAATAACTGCATCCCTTGTAGTTCTGCCCCTATAATAACTGCACCCCCTGTACTTCCGTGTCTATAATAACTGCATCCCCTGTATTTTTGTGTCTGTAATAACTGCATCCCCTGTACTTCTATCCTTATAATAACTGCATCCCCTATACTTCTATCCCTATAATAACTGCATCCCCTGTACTTCTATCCCTATAATAACTGCATCCCCTGTACTTCTGCCCCTATAATAACTGCACCCCCTCTACTTCCGTGTCTATAACTGCATCCCCTGTACTTTTGTGTCTGTAATAACTGCATCCCCTGTACTTATATCCTTATAATAACTGCATCCCCTATACTTCTATCCCTATAACAACTGCATCCCCTGTACTTCTATCCCTATAATAACTGCATCCCCTGTACTTCTATCCCTATAATAACTGCATCCCCTGTACTTCTGCCCCTATAATAACTGTACCCCCTGTACTTCCGTGTCTATAATAACTGCATCCCCTTTACTTCTATCCCTATAATAACTGCATCCCCTGTACTTCTATCCTTATAATAACTGCAACCCCTGTACTTCTATCCCTATAATAACTGCATCCACTGTACTTCTGTCCCTATAATAACTGCATCCCCTGTACTTCTGTCCCTTTAATAACTGCATCCCCAGTACTTCTGTCCCTGTCATATTACTAATAAGTGTACTACTGTGTTGTTTGAAATGTTAAATAGCTAACTTTGTTTGTGATGGTGTTTGTGTTTTCCAGGCATGATCCTATAATATACTTTATGTATCTTGAAGTTGTTCCTGTAAAGTGCAGTTGTGTTTCTTTGTGTGATTCTTTTGTTACCAAATTGTGTTAACTTTGGGATTATGTTTAATACTATTTTTATTTATTGCTTTATATGATACTTTATGACATTCTTATTCTGAACTTTTCTAATTACTGTGCTTTGAATAGTCCACTTGTAGAAATGTAATGGAGTTGCCATACCCTGCTGGGAACAACTTTCTTTTAGAGTACAGCATCACTGGGACTGTATTAAACATAACCAATCATTTTCATGTACTTTGAGTTAGCTTATTTTAATATTTAATAGACTGTTTTTAAAAATTAGTGTAATCATGACAAAGTAGTTCTGCTTTTAAAATATTAGTGTAATACATAACAAAGCGGTTCTTCCTAGAATCTGATTTCCTTACTTTAACTCATTTTCCTCCAGTGGATCCCTGGGGATTTGTACTCTCATTGTATTCTGAGCTTTTTGACAAAATCAAGTTATAGCTTCACATTTCAACAAAATTTAAAATCTCTGCAACTGTAAGAGTTATTAAAGAAATATAAATGGCAAACTTTTGAGAATAACCTGATTTTTAAAGTGGTATTTTTCATTAGATTTCTAGGTCATAAACTAGGTTTTGAAAGTAAAAACAAACAGTAAATATTAATTGTGTACTGTTTTGTAAACAATTTAAAAACACTCAGGCTACAGACATACAGTCAGCAACATTTTGTTCATTCAACTGAGAACTATCATATGAAGCTATGCAGTTCTCTCTTTGTTATTTGGTTATTGAGATATTATGAAAAATATGAACATTATGAAAATATAAGTAAACAGAATGTGAACAACAATCTTTTGTGCAGCACTAAATAGAGGTCAAATATCAGTTTTGCATGTCATGAAAGCTTTAAGTTGAAATCTTTCAATAGCTTGTATGTAGCATAGTTTTGAAATTATTAATACACATACGGGGCATCAGTGGAATTTAACTGCAAATGTACATAGATGTGTCACTAGGCTATAATGTTTCATCAAAGCCTTCTAAAGTTATAGTTTTATGTCAGTGTAACATTACAACAGCGTGTGTTTCTTCATTAACTTTGTGAAAGTGTGTGTGGAATATAAATGAGACTTGCTTAGAATTTTACTGGCAAGATCTAATGTCAGTAGTTTTAAAACAGTGCATTGAACTGTGAACAAGAGACTCGGTGCTATTGCATGAAACAGATATTTGTTTGCTTAAGAGTCCTCAAATAATTATTGAACTTGGTAGTGTAATAATTCATCACCCATAATGGTATTTTGGTTCAACAAAGCTTGTTTAAAAAAGTTTAAAAAACTGTAATAATAAATCATAACATTTGGAATTCTGATCCAGTTTAGTCGATTGTTAACCAGGTAAGGACCCTTTAGAGCCATGCCCCAGACCACAAGCACAGGGCTAAGTACAGTATATATGTAGACAGTTTATGATAGCTAATCAATCTGCATGCTTTTAGGAGGTGTGGTAAAATCAGAGTGTCTAAGGGAAACCCATGCAGACAAAGGAATAACAGAAATTCTGCACAGATAGCAAGAGATCTCTGAGCAACTGTATATTTTTACCCATCTTGTCTGTTTATTTTTTTTTCTGGCAGTAAATTGTATCAACTATATTTTTGAGCCTTTGAAGACAGCGCTCATCTGCTCATCTGTTAGTTAGTGTAGAGGATTAAGGCTATGAAGTACTATTGAGATGCTTTCAGTAGTCCAAACTCTTGTTCCATAGGTCTCCACTTACTTGCTGTATGATTCTGAGCTGGTCACTTAGCCAGACAGCGCTCCTGGGCTGAATTTGGAAAAGTTTTGCCATGATGATTAGTGCTCAACTCTGGTTTATAAATACAGATAGACGGACAGATAGATAAGACAGCCAGCTAGATAGATAGATTGATAGATAAGATGTCAATATGCTTTTAAACATTAGTTTTTGTGCAAGGCTTCCATATAAACTCAGCATTGCTAAGAGCTGCCTTTTTTTTTGGCTCCATCCTGCTTTGGCGTGTATGTATTGTACTTTATTTTCATTTGTTATTTTTCTCCAGAGATCTTTGATTTAAAAAAAAATGACCAACTCATTTACAACTAGAATATCAATCATGCTGTATTCCTGTTCACAAAAGCAGCACTAATTGTGGGGACTGCCTTGTTTCACTCAAGCCATCAGCTCTTGAAAGGCAGACCACATGTAGCACTAATACTGCTTAATTACCATTTTCAATTATTGGCATTTAATTTCACAGTTAAGCAGCTTGAATGTGAAAAAATTATGGAAATTCAGAAAGTTAAACAAAACTCAGAGCTCCAGGAAGATGCTGTCCAGTCTGTCAGCCATCAGGACTTTGACACCTTATTGAGACGTGGCAGGTGAATGAGTTGAACTACTTTTTGTGATTGTGATTGGCTTTAGACTGACTCTTCCCCTGAAAAATAATGATGATTTTCTTTCCTTTTAAAACTTCTTCTTTTCTACAAAATAGCTGGGGCAGAGTCAAAGAATATTAAGCAAAAAGAGATAAGCTGGTGAAGTCAGGTAGAGGAGAGCCATTGAATGAAGCTGCACAAGAAAATGAAACAAGTGTTTACTCTTTTTTATTCATTCGTTAAAGACAGTACTGTATTACAAAAGACTTCCAAAAATAGATTCATATTTGTATAAAGTGCCAGAATTATACTCACTCGTCTTGGTGCTGCCAGAAAGTTATAAAATTAGGAAAACCTTTGTCAGTATCAATGTTGGTGTACCCTGTGATTATGTCAGATCAAGGGGTTTCAGTGGAGAATTAGCCTAACACCTCTCATACCTTTTCACAAGTTAGGCTACCTGTTAATAACATCTAATACTGCTTCTGTCTAGCTGCAGCCTTATGTTGTCTGCCATGGAGTATTTAATGTAATAATGGAAACTGCATTAAAATAGTAGGAACCTCTGTCAGTATCTGCACTGGATCAATGTCAGTCGGTGGACAGAACACAGGGATATGAATCTTCAAAAGTACGCATAAAGTTCAAGAGGAGCAAACAGAAAAGGAAGAGAGCTCCTCGAATACATCAGTTGAAGAAGAGGATTTCAGTACAAAAAAGTACATCCTTCTCCTTTTGAGTTGCATTATTTGCACTCTGCCTCAGACGTTATTTTCTTCACTGAAGTCTTGCACTTCATGGAAGAATATTTTGGCTTAATCACTCATCGCCAGAGAAAATATACAGATACTCACCAGGGAAAAGATATTGAAAAATTACGAGGCTTCCGGGTGCAGAATGGACAGTCCTTCCTTTGTACTGTACTTCTAAACATGTGCTGAGGGCAAAAAGCATGTCTCACATTTCTCAGTCTTTGGCAACAAAAATGTTGGTAGATTGCATTAATTTCCTTTAGAAAGACAACATTTATAGAACTCTCACAATGCTGACTCTGCTTCTGCTATATGATACTACATTGCGTCTCAGTTCCCTAACAGCACAAGGATGATATATTATATTATATTAGTATTTAGATATGCTACTAATACATGTAACGCCATATGAATTGCAGAAAGAGTCAGTTCTGGGCACGTTGCAGGTGCTGCAAAGAACACTTTTGGCTAACATCAAAAACTGAAACAGTTCTAATTTCATGAACTTTAATCATAACCTGACTTAGGAATGGGATCCATTCCCATTATGGTAATAGAAACCCAAAAGACTTGGAGAAATTAAACTATGAAAGCAAAAGGAGAAAATAAGGTATCAGTTTAGTCTTCTAGCTTGTCTTGTAAGTCCATTCAATATTCTACATCCCTTCAATCTCTGTCTTACCCCTTTTTTATTTATTTTACATTTGTTTACCGGGAAAGTCCGACTGGACACAGGTCCATTTTCAGCAGAGTCCCGGGGAGAAAAGCTCCACATTACAGCACATTACATGAGAGTAAGAAGAAGTAGAACATACATACATTTGGCATATATACACATCAGGACAACATGCTGGTGATTAACAAGCATACATATAGCATATATACACACAACAAGACATCATGCTAGCGATTAACATTTCTTACAGTAGGCAGAGGTACATTTTTTTTTTCTTTTGCAGTTATAAGTTTTGTAAGGTAAATGTATACGTGTTTGGAAGCTTTCAGGGGAGAAACTGTTTATACATAGCTGTACCCTGACAAATTCTCTTGGTATGGATTAGCCTGGTGAGTGGCATGAGCATAGCCAGTTACTTAGATAGTGGGTTTTCAGGAGTTTTTTGAATTGACTAAAGGAGGTGGTAGAAGTTATTTGGCTTGGCAGTGTGTTCCAGGTTTTGGCAATGGTGTTGGCAAAGAGGGACTTACTAGCTTCATTTTTATGTTTGATGACAGTTATGAGGTTCTGGTTACTAGATCTTAGGGCTCTAGAGGGAATGAAGTAGGGCTGAATTAGGTGCTGAAGTGCTGGAGTTATCTCATGAAGGTAGTAGAGTTTGTGTGCTATAGAGGGTTGATTGAGTAGAAGTATATGAGGCAACTCAAGCCAGTTGAGTTGCTTAAGGGATAGCCAGTGGTGCGACCTATATGAAGCTTCAATAGCAAACTTGGCAATCTTGTTGCAGCAAGATTCCATTTTATTTAGATCAGTTTGGTGGAGATTGGTCAAGATGGGAGAGGCATAGAGGAGGGTGGATAGAAGATGAGTCCTTGCGATGGTTACTTTGGTATGTTTTGTCATAAATTGTTTGTTCCTGTAGAGGAGAACAAGGTTTTTATTAACTTTCTTAATGGTTTGTGCTATGTGGATGTCGAACCTCAGGTTATTGTCTATTTCCATGCCTAGCAGTTTAGTGTGTGTGGTTGGACTGATTTGAATGTTTTCTTTGGAGCTAATGGTGAAATTATTATTTAGGGGAGGAGCTCTGCCAGGGCTGAAAATAATTAGTTTGTTTTTTTTGGGGATTAAGAAGAAGTTTGATGTTAGTGAACCAAGTTTCGCCTAGGGTGAAGTTATTTTGGGTAAGGGTTTGCAGTTCACTAAGGGTAGGGGCAGCACATATGAGGGTAGTGTCATTTGCATGTTGTACTATTGAGTCAGTGGGAGAGGATGAAGAGATCTGATTTGTAAATAGAGAGAACAGCAATGGGCCAAGGATGGATCCTTGAGGGACTCCTATGGTTACTGGTAAAAAGGGGGACAATTGGTCCTGCCATAGGACTGCTTGCTGGCGGGCAGATAAGTAGCTGTTGAACCATGATATAGAGGAGGGACTTATATTTAGGGTGAATAGGGTATCAAGAAGCAGACTGTGGTTTACCATGTCAAAGGCTTTTGATAGGTCTAAGTATACGGATGAAACAAATAGATCCTTGTTTCTGTGGTGGTTAACTATGTTGGTGAATGATAGTAGTGCTGTCATGGTGCTATGGGAAGGTCTGAAGCCATGCTGGGATATGGAGAGTAGGTTGTTATTCTGGAGGTACTGTATTAGTTGAGTATGAACAACTCTTTGTAATATTTTGGATAAAGGTGATAGGATTGCTATTGGGTGATAGTTGGTGAGCTCTAAGGAGTTGCCTCCTTTGTGCAGTGGAATTATATATGATGTTTTCCATGAGGTGGGGACTTTGCATTCTGAGAGAGATCTGTTTATGAGAATAGAGACAGGACAGGCTATAGCTTCAGCTGAGATCTGAAGGAAACGTGCTGGCAGCTTATCAGCTGCTAGAGTGGTTGGTTTAAGTTCATAGTTCATAGTTCATAGTTTAGTACTCGGCTAACTGCCCCTGCGAGCCATTTTAAGCCTAGCCAGTTATCCCTTATGAGACTCAAACCCTGTGCCTTGTGTTTGTAAGGCAAACACCTTAGCCATTAAGCCACCCTCCCAATCCAAGTTTACCAAGGAGTTTAGATATTGATTTGGTGGATACAGAGTGGAGGTGAAAACTGGGGCTATTGTTTTGTATATTGGAGTTGGTTGGGGATGTTATTGGTGTGGGGCTGCTAGTACTATTTTGGGCACTGGCAAGGGTCTGGACTGTTTCGGTAAGGAATTTGTTAAACTGAGTAGGAATGTTTTCATGGCTATTTGGAAGCACAGGGGTTGGAGTCGTGGACTTTCCTGGATGCAGTATACCATTTATTGAGGCCCAGAATTTTTTTGGGTTGTGAGCATATTTTTCTTGCATGCTTGTACAGTAGCTAGATTTGTCTAGTTTGATTTGTTTTTTGGCTTTGTTACGGAGCTCTACATACTTTTGTCTCAAAGTAGTGGTTTTGTTTTTCTGATATTGAATCCAGGCCTTGTCCTTTTCTTTCATTATAGTTTTAGTATCTTTTCTTAGCCATGGGGCATAGTTAGTTTTTATTCTATTGGTTCTAGGGGGTGCATGATGGTCTAAGATTTTTATAAAAGTTATGTTAAAGTACTCGACAGCATCGTCTAGCGGTAGATGTTTTAGGGGGGTCCAGTTACAACTTTTTAGAGTATTGATGAGATCAGTAGCTATAAAGGTTTTTTAGTTTCTAACTACTCTGAGGATAGGTCGGTTGATGATTTGGGATCTGTTCTTAATTAGGTAGGTTGGATGATGGTCACTTAGGGTATCTGGAAGACAACCAGATTGCTGTGCAAGAGCGGGGTCAGATACCAGGATCCAGTCTAAGATGGACTGGCATTTGGAAGTTTTGTCAATTTGAGTGGGGGTGGTTAAAGTTTGGGTAAACCTGTGGAGGTTTATGAAGGCAGAGGGGTTATGGCTGGAGCAGTGAAGACAGTTAATATTGAAGTCTCCTAATAGTATGGTTTCATGTGGAAGGGAGTTGGAGGTCCAATTAAGCAGGCTTTCCATTACAGTGATGTTATTGCCTGGTGGTACATACCCCTTACCCTTTATTCTCTTACCCCCTGTTGTCTTGAATGCCTTTGTAGGTTCCCTCTCCTCTTCCCATCTCAGTAGACCTTTCTGTGGGCCTGCAGCCCTCCCTTTGAAAAAGTATTGATATTTATCCAGTGATTAGTAGCTTTCTACTATTTCTGCATCTGTCATCTCCCTGTCTTTCCTTCTTGTTCAAGATGATGTCTTCATATCTCCTCAGCATGATATTGTGCATGAAAGTCATGTTCCAGTGACTGTCCTGTTTTCTAGTAATAAGAGTTTTAGCTTCTGTAGCATTTTGTTTTATATTTTTCAGTTTATCATGTACACATTTCTGATAGTATTCCTGTGGATTCTTTCTACCTCCCTTTTGTTACTTTCCTTCTATGGCCTCTGCAATAAAATAGTATAGTCAAGCTGTGGTCTGGCCAGGACTTTGCAATGTGAAGGCATTACCTCAGCTTTTGGAGGCTATCCTGAGAAGAAGCACCCCAGTATTCAGTTCGCTGCTGGCCATGCCCATTCTCCTTGAGCTTAATGGTCCATTCCAGATATGATTAACACCACAGATCCCTAGTCTGCTCTTTTATCATCAGTTCCAGTCTGTCAGCTGATGCTTTATACCAGGGTTGTTATGGCCCATGTGCATTGTTTTCCATTTATTTCCAATGAAATCTTGGGCTGAATATGGAAAAGTTCTAACATTACATTTATCACTTTACTCTGATTAACACATACAGGTAGATAGATAAGTAGGTAGGTGGATAGATAGATAGATAGATAGATAGATAGATAGATAGATAGATAGATAGATAGATAGACAGACTGATTCCTCTGGATTTCTTCTACCTGCCTTTTGTTACTTTTTTGTTCATAGGTTCATAGGTTGGTACAAGGCTATTGGCCCTAGGGCCTATACAAGCCTAGCCATAGCAACTCCCTGGCTATTTCTTCCCACTGCCAAGACAAAACTCAATCTCAGTTTTGTAGCAGGTGTTTACTGATATTCAGTGTTTGAGTCATTAAGCATTTTGTGATTCTCTTTTTTTTTTTTGTACTATTTGTGATTCACACTGTTTTTCTCCCTTTTATGATGTTGTAATATAGTTACATATATATCTGGTTCTACTTTCAAATGTCAAACTGCCACAATGTTGAATTCCAAAATCCCAAGATGAGAAACTCGAACTTTCAGAACACCGAAATGTGAAAACATTGAGGATTACTTTACTGATGTTCAAAATTTCAAATGTGAAGCTGTGCAGAATGGTAAATTTGCCCAGTAATTAATGTAGTGCAATCTTGGCTTCGATATATTTAATGTGCGTGGGTCTAGGGAGTGCAGGGGGACAGCCAAAATGTAAAAGAAAGTAAGATGTCTAAGATAATCTTAAATTGCTAAGATTATTTCTGCGGACGTTAGGTATATAGCTGAAGTAGTAGTGTTTGTTCAGTTATAAATTAGTTTCTACTTTATATGTAAGAGTTTTAAAAAATAGCACTTGCTACTGTTTTTGGTAATTTAGTATCGTATTGGTCTAGGAGTTTTTACATCATGTGCGCCATGTTGAGCACGTTAAGTTTAAGAATATTTAAAGGGATAGAGGGTTATTTTCGGTAATGTGAATCTCGATGTTTTAAAGTTTCAGTGTTTTGAATATTCGAGTTACTCGTCTTGGGATTTTGGAATTCGACATTGTGGTAGTTCGACATTTGAAAGTAGAACCCTATATCTGATATGTACATCTCTAGCTATCTAGCTATCTCTTTGTCTAATATTTCTAGGGCTTTCTGTCTCAAGTCTATGCCAGACAAATAACAAATTGAAGCATAACTAAAAGGAGAAGGCTGTAATTTATCACTTCATTTGCTTTAAGATTTTTTACTCTGGGTATCACTTTGTAATGAGGCAGTTTTACAGATTTTCAAATGCAATCAGTCACTTCTCACGTATGTCTGTTCAGATATCAGAAAGTGGGACTGTTTTTTTCTGGCCCCAGATGTGAAAAAATGTATGCAAGAGATTGGAATGCTTATCTAATATACCCTGTCTATCCAGTGTTTGAATCATCAGATGATGACAAAATTGAGTAAAAAAAATAAATAAAAATAAAAGAATAAAATAGTCATAAGACGATGCTTTAAATCTAACGGTAAATGCTATATGCCAACTGAATGTCAGGGTGTAACATCCCTCCTCTGGGCCAGTGATCGAGCAGTCTCAATCCTCACCAAGGACACCAGTGAGGAATGTTCACTTTAAGCAAAGATAGACACACACAGCATTCCAGATGTAGCTCTCTGCACCAAGTAGAATTTCCCTTAAGAACACACAAGGAACATAGTTCGTCCTGGGGCTGGGTGTCCCTCTCTCTCTCTCAAGGACACAAAAATGACTCTCCACTGACACATCTGTAGAGTTGAGCCCTCAGGCTACTGTTCCAAGCCAGGTTTTGTACCACCCTCTCTGTGAAACCAGTGCTCTGTGTCCCTGCTCCAAGTAGCTGACACATACACTCTGAGAATTGATTTTCTCACACACACACACACACACACACACACACACACACACACACACACACACACACTTAGGAAAGGCTGGCACAGATTTACCAGCTATGACCTCTTTGTCCAGATTGTAAGCTAGATACTGCCACCAGAACACTACAAAGCCAGCTACTCTAAGGCTCTTACCAGGTTACCCAATTATACTGAGTAAAAGTAATATTAATATAAGTGGTAGTATTTGACCAATGCAGCGAGGCTTTCAGGAGCAGCCACAGTATTACTAAATAAATATAAGTACTCTTAAAAGGTTAAAATATACTGTAACATACCAGCCACAGTGACAAGTTTAAATATTATTTAATAAATAATAAAAGAGCATGCAAATACTAAATATCTATTTATAATAAACACCAGAGTTTCAATCACAGGAAATATTAAAAAATAACAGAGATGGATAGATTCACACAGATATAGAAAAAACAGTACTTAACTAATCTCACTATATTTTCCTGACTGATCTAAATATTTACTATTCTGTGGTTACTTACTAAAGCAAGGCAAGATGAACTGGGTGAGTGATCCTTCTTTGTCAGGTTTCATAAATAGACTGCCGTGAGACTTCTGCCTCACCAAGTATTAAAACATAATTTCAGTGCTGGATTACAGAATGACATTATATACATCTAGTCATCTGACTTCTGGTACCCACACTACCCCCTTTACTAGAAACTGAGCCAGAATCTAGCACATGTATGTCATAATATACACACAGGGAGCTTTGCTATGATTAATTATAGCATCTGGAAGCTGTAAAACCATTTCATAAACTTCCACCCTCCCAGGGTATCAATCAGTTCACCCCTAAGGACAATACAGTCTGATTCCTAATCCTGGTTTTCACAGACATTTTATGGCTGGCTACAATCAGAGCTTTAAGATACACTCTGTATGGTCTAAACCAGGTAATTTAATTTCAGACTACTTTTCAAAGTTAGCTGGACTAAGATTAACCTCTTCTCTTCCAGTACCCTATGTTACAATATATTAATGTCAACATGTTCCACTATAGTCTGACATACAGGTATATTTCTTTTCTGTCTAGCAGGACACACTATTGGTATGTTTTTAACACAAGCAGCTTTACAAATGCATTTTCAATACAAACACCTGTACCAATAAGTTTGATACAGAAATGACATATCATTTTTTACAAACCTCCAGCTACTTATGCTGGCATATGTTATGCATCCACTGCCTTACTGCTCCTAGCATAGCTGGTAATACCTCACATCATCACACAGGGATAAAGGCTACAGACCTAATTCACTTCTGATGTAATGTAGTCTGTCAGGTACTACAAATTGAATTTTAAACCAAGAATTGTAAGTAACTGTAAACTTGCAGAAGATTTCTGATAGGTAGTTAACTCAAAAGTTTACAAACTTAGCTTAGTAAGGTCAAAAAATCAGACAACAAACAAACATACCCTACCTGAAGCTAAAGTTGATATTCTTGCTAAATTGTCTTCCTTGCTCTGCTCTCTTTTCTTCTAATTCTTTTATCCAAAGTGGGAAAATATTTCTTTTAGAGTCGTTCATTTCAGATAAAGGTTCAGGCATACCAGATAACTGTGGTAAAATGTTTACACAGCTAACAACATAGAGGTTGGAGCGTTTCTGTTCCATATCATGTATGGTCATGTTCTGTTTTAGAGCAGAGTCAAGAAAATGTGCAAGCATTCTTAACAGTAATGTGATATATAGAACAGAAAAGTAGCTGGAACAGTATAGATGATAAGAGTGCATATACTGAGTTGTGCTTTTATAGTGCTTTGGGCATTATTTCAAGAGCTGCCATGTCAGGAGTGCCTTTAAGACTAATATCTCAAAACAGTGTATTATAAAGAAGACAAGAGAGCAAAACTTGTTTATGCTCCTTTAACTCATAAAATTCTGTGCTTGGTTACTTGTATATTTGAACTGGAAAAAAAGGCAAAACAAGATTGCCTTTCTTAGACAATCATACTGTTCCACAACTACAGAAGCATTATAGTACTAATAAAATGTTAAAAAGAACATCTTCAGAAAGCTTCAGCCTGTAAAATTGATGGGGACAAGCATCAAAGTCCAACAGTACTGCTGGCGATTGACATTATTCTGTCTTAAAATCTAAAACTTCATTCCTTTATATCTGAAACATAGGCAACCTGAAGTCTTTCACATCATTGTAAAACAGTAATTGATGGACTCATGGCTGTGCTCATGTTCAAATCTAGGATAACGTTCCATATTTATATCTTCATGCTCATGTTATTGTCTATGTAGCTATTTCTCTAGAACCATTTAGATGAAGTTTTTATAATGACTACCACAGTTTGCACGCTATTTTCTTTTATTTTCATTTTCTATCTCATACTGCTTTTAAATGTCCTCTCCTACATCCAGACTTACTTCCTTCTTCATATTCAATTTATATTTCTTTTCTTTACACATCCTTTTCTCCTTTGTCTGTCCCAGTCATATACATCTGAGCTACACTTCCATCCACTGTAAATTTTCTTTTGTACTTTTCATTCTTTAATCTTAACCTTTTATTTCTTCTTTACATATCATTCTCCTTTTGTGCTTCCTCCATTTTGTAATAGCTGAGAAAAGTAAGATTACACAGAAACTTACATGTCTTCAGTACACTTATCATAAAATCAATTATCTTTTAGTTAGATTTCAGCTACCTCGTTTCCTATGTATGTAAACTTTTTACTCTTCTGTCTAATGCGATATTGCAGTTGTTAAACATTTGATGCATTAATCATTTTAAAGTTTACTTTATTATGTCTTACTTATGTTTTTCTCTTCCTTTCTCCCTGGCCTGCTGAAAAGGGGTTTTCCACCTAGTTGGACTTTTCCAGTAAACTTATATAAGTAAATAAGAGGCATGGATTTGTTATTACTTTGTTAACAGAGGTGATGGTGGTGGGGTAATACCTAACATAACGGGCAGTAGTGCAGAGTAGCAGAGTATGCATGTGCATACGTATATATGTATATATACACACACATAGATATAGCTACAGATATAGCTATCAATATAGAAAATGATATAGATGTAGATATGGCAGATGGAAACAGAATATTAGGAGGATTGGGTTTCTTTTGCTTCATTGTATTTGGTAAGCCAAGTAGTTTTTGTTTTTTAGTGAATGCTAAGTGTTTTTTTTCTTTTTTTTCATACAGGGTGAATAGCAGATGAGCAGAAGAAGAAAGTTACATTAATTTTCCATTTTCCTATTATGTTCACCATGTAATAGGTGAGTTTTTTTTTATTTTTTGGTTAAATGTGTGTGTGCATATGTGTGTTATGTGTGGGTCAGCGTGACTGTGTTTGTGTGTGTATGTATGTATGTATGTATGTATATATCTATGTATGTATGTATGTGTGTGTGTATTCCTGTCTGTATATGCCTGTGTACCAGCTTTGCATGGACCAACAGAACAGTAAAACAGTTGCTTGCTTCAGAGACATTCACATTAGCACACTAATGAGCTTTTGCTCCACATGGCTCTTGCATGTCTCTTAATCACTAGTAAGCTCTGTAGGATGACTAGAACTCTGTAGTGAAGCACTGTTGGGGCTGCAGAGCTAACCATTCTGAATATATCCCCTCCCTTTGTCATCCGAAAGCTGTATGCAGTGAAATTGCATGTAGCATATATTTGCTATGTCATGTCAGCAGACAAGTGAATTATTTGCTATAGTTCATTTACTACTTCACAGCTTTAAAAACATTGCGATAAACCAACCCTCCAGGATTTGAGCAGCTGTATTGTAACAGTTAATTTATCCATTATAATTGATTTGTTCCTTTAGAATTAACATTATTTAAGATTAAGATGCAAGAATTTGCTTTCATCTGTTATAGTCATTGTAAGAGGGAGCAGAGTCTTTTAACTTAATTTAACTAGACTTTGTTGAGGTCTTTACTTCCTACTTCTTCTTTGGGACAGATGTGCTTAGGAAGTGATTGCTTACAACAGCTTCCTTACTTCATATGGATCTGTTTGTAGCATTGTCAGAGTTTTCCCCTTTGGGGGTCAGATGTTAATGGTGAAGAAATATTCAACATGAAATTATAATCTGAAAAAAGGTTTGAGTTACAGACATAAGAATAAATATGTATACAGGTTTTCAATTTCAGGCAGCTTTTTACTTTATGTAATTATTTGACTGTAATTGCATTGTATATTTTGTCATTTTTGAACAGCTGTTACTAGTATGCCATTTTATTCAATTCACTTTGAACATTGATATGTGTTTTAATTCCATAAAGAGAGCATGCTTTACTTTTCTTTCACTAAATGTTAATTCATTGGTGATTTCCAAGTGTTTTTTATACTGTGACTGAATTAAGTGCTTTAAAAGTATATTGTTTTGAATGAGAATGTTAAAGCACTTGCTTTACTTTTAAGATGTATGTGTTCATTTCCCTCTTTTGACTTCATTGTGGAAGGAAAATATTTTCGTCATTCTACAGAGACTGCTGTTATACTTTCATTGAAGATTAACATGAGTAATACTTTGCATATAATTATAATACAGTATTAATATTCTTGTGCTGGTTTAAGCAAGGTTACCATGCAAGTTATTATCAATCGGCTAAGCTTGCTACTAACCATTTATACACGTTCTTAAGTTTTCTCTGAAAATTTCAGATCACTGATTGGGTGAGAAGGAATTTGATCCTTTGGGAAGCATGATTCCTTTGTTATCCCAAAATAGTATTTTGGAATCAGCTTACTGTAGCAATGCTGTCATAACGGCTATCTTTGGAGTTCATCAAAATCTGAAAATGTTAGAAACATTTTCTTTCATAATGTATGGAATGTGCCTGTTAATACTTTAAACTGGCAAGTTTACAACCTTGCTACACTGCATGTCTCATCTGCCTTATTATACTGTATTGCCTGTGCTGTAATCAGGATAACATAACAAACTTAAAATGCAGTCTGCATGCAGGAGATGCCACAGATGTATGCCTAAAGAAACAGGTATTCTGAATTGTTTTAACACTTTAACAGTTCTACTTCATTACTGACTTTATAACTTATACTAGACTAGTTATTTTTGCTTGGTACATATTAAAAAAACAAACAAGCAAACAGAACAAGACAAGACAAAAAAAACATAAATAGTATGTATTTACAATTCATAATATGAAACCTGCACTACTACCATAAAATACATTAAAAAAAAGTTTCTTCTTGTTTAGATCACTCCTTTTTGTAGCTCTAATATATGTATATGCAAATTCTGGAAGACAGCAGGCCCAGTGAAGTTGTTGAAAGAGAGAGAGAGAGAGAGAGAGAGAGAGAGAGAGACGACAGATGGAACCCTGACTGCAGCCCTAATGACCTGGGTTTGAGTAGCAGGTCCTGGTTCATACAGCTCACCAGCAAGTAAGTGTAAGTATTTGATCATTGCCTCAACCATCCTAGGGGTTGGCCAGTTATGAACATGCTACTGGTGCTGTTCCCAGGTAGAGGCCAGATGGAGTAGCTCCAACATGCAAAGGGCTCCAGGAGCAACAGCTTGCTGAGGAGTGAGCAGTGTTTTGGTTGAGAGTGAGATATGACAGCATGGAAGCATGCCAGCATATGACACTTATGTTGCAGCCATTGCATGTTGTATACTGGCCGCCAAGAGGGTGGACTTGTGTGGATGTTTGAAAAAATTAGGCACAGCTGTAAATGGTGTCTACAACAACTTGACTCTCATCTCCCAGTGCCAGATATATATCCTCTTCATACGATGATGTGGGATGCTAAAGCTAGGCAGTACTTGGGAGCAGATGAGTAACTGAGGAGGTAGGGAAGGGATAGTGGTTAGGATGGTATGGCTCAAAGCCACATAAGTTAATTGTGACTATGAGAAAGTGAAGGTAGAAAATCAAAATTTGTAAAACTAGCTGATTTACTAACAGTGGTTCTTAACAGGCATAATCACTATCCATAAAATCAAGTTTGTAGTGTTGTCTCAACATTGTATACTAATCTGTCAAGCATAATGAGCCTTTATTTTGTACATGGTATTTAGAGACAAAGGGCATGATGTGCTAGTAGTTGCCCTGTCTAATTGTAGCAAATGTTAAACTTTTATTTATTCATTTCACTTTATTAGCCAAGTAAGTGAACTGGATCAAAGACTGTTTTAAGCCATGACATAGGACAAGAAGCAGTAACAGTTTTTCAAAGCAACACATGCAGATATTGCTTTCCAAATTACATTTCAAGCAAACATTTACATCTAGGTTATATTATAACCAGTATTTACAGTTCATTGACTTCCATAGTTGTGCTTTTTGCATGAATCTTATTTACACAATTCTTTGCATTCTGTACAAGGATGCTCACATTGCTACAGTTCACACAGCTGAGTATAGTGTTATTTGGAGTAGAAAAGCTTCCATGTGTAATTCCAATTATTTTGAAAGAGCCCAATATCTGCCAATCTACTACTAAATCTTTTTGGATACTTGCCTTTCCCCTAGTCAGATATCAGCTGACTGTCATTTTGCTGGGGTGAGTAGCTCACTGAGCAAGGAAGCAATAGCTCAGCCAGATTTGCTTACTACTTTTTCATTAGGGCTTTGTGCAGAGCACTCCTCCGGGATCATGTATCCCCACTGAAACAGAGCATAACAGTTTGGTGAAAGCCTTTGTTATATTCAGTTTCTGAATTTGGCTTAGTACTTAGCATCTTATATAAAGGATAAATGGAAAGATGTTCTTCTGTAGTTGTTGGTTTATTTCCTATATACTGAACAGGACAGTAATTGGGATATCATCTTCAACTTAAATGAAGATGCCTGTCTTCCCATTTGAGGTGGTGATAATAAGAACATCTCAAATTTACTGTCACATACTTTCCACAACAGATGTTAAATGTACAACTCTTCTTCTATTCCATTTATTTACACTTCTTAAAAGCCTAAACACTGTATAAAGATTCCTATCAAAACTGTGGCAACTCATAGCACTTTATAAGACAAATCCTCTTGTGTAATGTAGAATGAATCTAAAAGTAACAAGTAAAAGTCTTAGAAAAGAAAATTAGGGAGTTTAAAGCAGAAAAGAAAATTAGGGAGTTTAAAGCCAGTTATGAACTAAGGTTAGCCACCAGTACAAGGGATAACTACAAGTCATGTCTTTCAAGGATGCATCTGCAGTCTTTACAAATGGGTTGTCCTGTCGTCAGGCAGCCCTTCGGTCGGCCGGATTCCAAAGTCTGGGTCTGGCTTCGGCTGGTGTCGCACTTCACCCGACGTCATTGCGGCAGTTATTCGGGTATAAAGGCATCAGCCGACGCCATTTTCCCCAGTCTTTCTTGCCGCGTGGCGCCCGAAGCAGAAGCTGTTCGCAAGTGCCGGTCGGTCAGATCCAGAGTTTACCTCTATACTCTAGATCCCGTGCTGGCTTTGCCACTGCTGTTTTGCAAGGGATCCTGACTACACCATAATCTATTCTCATTTCCTCCTCCCCTAGTTTAGCTATGGTATTCTACCCATTTGTAAGGACTGCAGATGCATCCTTGAAGGACATAGTACAGTTTTGTACCTACCATAAATGTAGATGTCCGAGAGGAATGCATCTGCAGTCAGGATTACCCACCCTCCTTCCCCTCTGAGGTACTCCTAGGGTACTTACCAATCTTCAGCTAGCTTGGGGGGATCTATTATGGTGTATTTGTTTGTTTATATGTGCATACATGTTTATTTTGTGTGTTTGCTCTCTACTATTTGGAAACTTTGGCATTTATCCAAATTTAGCCTACCAAGAGGGCACCTGGCATCTGGGGCAAGAAACACTGAGGAAAATGGCGTCGGCTGATGCCTTTATACCCGAATAACTGCCGCAATGACGTCGGGTGAAGTGCGACACCAGCCGAAGCTAGACCCAGACTTTGGAATCCGGCCGACCGAAGGGCTGCCTGACGACAGGACAACCCATTTGTAAGGACTGCAGATGCATTCCTCTCGGACATCTACATTTATGGTAGGTACAAAACTGTACTTTTTAGCAGTTATATTAGGAAACTCAGATGTGATACTCAGTTCTGTACCAAACTTATCTGAAATGGCATATCCCAGTCCAACTCTTGAATCACAGCTAACATCATTGCAGACATATTTAGCTGCAGATTAATGCCCCCACATATCCCACTATTCCCTCAGTTACCCCTTTACTACTTATGCTTAAATCACCCTATATCAGTTTATGGCAGCTGTCCTCAAAACCAAAAACACTGGATGTTCTTCATGTTTCACTGTTGCAGTCATCACATTTGGGTTATCTCTGCCAGGGTAGCTCTCGGCCAGCCCGAATACCAGAAACTTAGTATTTCTGCGTCGGCTGCTGTCGCTCGAGCACTGACGTCAGGTCCTCAGTGGTATAAAGTAAGGCAGCCGACACCATTACATCAGTCTTTCTTGCCGTGGAGCCCGAAGCAGAAGCAGTTCACACAAGTGCAGGTTGGCTGCTACTTGAATTTTCATTTCCGAATTGAAGTTGAAGTCTTCTAAAGCTAAGTACCCTGTTGGGTATCCTTTTTTCTTGCACTAACCAATGTCAGAAAAAGTTAATAATTGTCTCGCCTGTGGAAAGCAAATACCACACCAAGACTTCCACTCTTACTGCGTCACTTGTCTAGGCCCAGACCACGATGTCCCCTGTTGTCACTTCTGTGTTTTGTTTAACACCAGAACTATCTGTCATCTGGCCCTTATTGTAGCCAGATATTTTCGTTTACAGTCCTCTAATTCCATTATGGCTTCAGTAAGCCATCCAACAGCAGATCTTCCAAAAAAACATAAAGATAAAGACAGAGACAGACTGCACAGGTCCAAACCTACAGGTGACGCTTCCGATAAGCTAGTCGTCAGTCCTCCATTACTCAATGAGGCACTTTTGCAGCCCTTGATGCCCGCTTCAGTTGATTTGCAGGCTGATACAGAGACCCTTTTGGAGTCCAGTATGCCGCAAAACTCTTCTTCGTCTAAGGATCTCTACCTTGGATGGGTCTGGAGCTGCTGAGCATGCACCAGCTTCTGAGGAAGTCCTTCACACCACCGAATCTTGACACAAACCGACATCTTCTTTCGTGACTACCATTCTTTTGAAAACAACTGAGTTCCTTAGGCCCAGGGCTTGAACCACACCCAAGAAACTGACTACCCGCTCTCAGGTGCCTGCTACCTTGCCTCAGTCTCAAATGCTTAAAATGGCGGAAGACCTTATCATGCTGATCAGGGGAAGCCAAGCTACCCCATCAAAAAGGAAAAGAGATCTGTCCTCAGTAGTTTTGTCTGAACAAGAGTCAGATGAATCTGATGCATCTGGCTATGAAGACATGCAACCCCTCTCTACTTATGAGGATTCTGATGCAGAGAAATCCATTCCTTCAGCCTCTCCCCCAGAGGATTTTTCCTTTGGGGAAACACTGCATACTTTAAGACAGCCTTTCAGGACTATCCTCATTCTAAAAAGAGACTCAGGGAATTCCTAAACCTTCCACACCACAGATCCTTGGCCATCCCCCATGTCTGGATGTGGTGGATAATTCCTTGAATCCAGCTTGACTCCTGACGCCCTACCTCCTGCTCCCAGAAAACCAGACAGGTGCTAGAGAGTCCCTGACTCACGCAGATATATTTTTAAAAATCCTACAGCTGACCCTGAGGTCATTTCTCAAGGACCTAAAGTGATTAAAGCAACCTCTGCTAAGAATCCCACCCCCTCAGACAGGGATTCCCAAGTATTGGACAGATTGGGTAAAAAAGTGTACACCTCAGCTACTCTTGCTATCAGGCCACTAAATTGTCAGTTCCATATACTTAAATATCCTCAACATACCTTGGAATTCCTTAAACAAGAAATGTCTTCCTTTCCTGCTTGGACAGATTCTAAAGATTTACAAGACTTAATGCATTCTGCAAGTCAAGTAACTAAACACAGTTTGCACTGTGGTTTTGAGTGTACACAACTGTACTTTCCATAGTTCCTGAAAATAGCCCAGGCTGTCTGCTAGTAGGTATTAAATATGACATAGCTCAACTCCTCAAAAATGTATTTAGCGTAAGTCAGTTCATAAGCTGTATTCCTGAAGTTAGAGAGTAGCCACAGTAGCCTCATTTCACAAAAATTGCCTAGAATTGTCTTCAGTAACTGTCAGAATACAGGTCTTAATAGTACAGTCTGTAAAGCTCTGAAATGCAACCTCTGACCAAATCCACTCTGAATTTGTTAAAGGCGGTCTGTTCACTTTGTCTGATTTTTTTGACAAGGACATTGAAGAATATAGAAGAAATGTCTGAGTATCTAGACAGTCTATACTGCCTACTTCTTTCAAGGGCTTTGACACCATTGTCTATGCAGGTGTCATAGACAAGCTTTCCTGTTAAACATGTTAATCCTTATGTTGTCCTGTGGATAACAAATTGGCCATCTGCTTGAACTCAGACCAACTGATAAAACTCAGACTGTAGTTAGGAGGTCTCCGCCCCCTCTAGTCATATAAATGTCAGTAATGGTGTTCCACAAGGCTCCATCTTAGCCACCTGCTGTTTGACATCTTCTTCTCAACTGTGAATCCAGGCATCCAAGGTTCCTGGTTAATTATGTTTGTGGATAACTACAAATTAGGTGTATTTATCAAATCCACATGTCACTCAAATTATCCAGCAAGGTGTGGATCAGAACAATGTTTAGTGTTAGCCAAGGGATTTCACTATATGCCAAAAAATTCAGAATGGTCCCATTTGATAAAAACCTCATCATCCCTGTAATCATGTCACTGGCAACCTCCTCCCTACCCTGTGAATAGGCTCTGTCATCAGCAAACTGTGTACATATACCTATGAACGTGTACATATACCTATGAATGTGTACATCTGTCGACAGCAATCTCTCTTTTCACAATAAAGTTGTCACCTGCCTGTTTTCCCCCCTCTGGATTATCCAGAAATGGAGATTCTCATCTGATGTTCTGGTAATGCAAGTAAGTGCTCCAGTTTTTGAAGCACTCTTCAAGGTCTTGTATTTTTTTTACTATGGATAAACAGTGTTTGGTCATTATGTGAACACATTAACAAATCTGCTGCCCACCTGAACTCATCTTTCTCTACTGCTGATTGGCTGAGTGACTTGATTGATAGGTGAGGTGGCCAGTCAGAAAGCAGCAATGCATCTAAGCCCAGAAATTATAATAAATGTGTATAAGGGCTTTCTGTACATCTTTATTTTATTAAAAAAAAAAAAGTTATTTATTCTTTGGTGTGGCTGAGGATTGTGCCTGTATGCAGTTAGTTGTACTCATTTCTTTTTTTAGCATTGAATTCAGTTCACATTCCCAGTGAGTTTTGTTTTGAAAACCAGAGAACTATACATCAAATTATTATTTTAAAGGCTGAAGTCATTTGAAGTCATCCTAAGTATGAAGACATCATGCTTTTAAACAGCAGGGCATCTATTAGATTCCAAGTGCATTTTGTTTGGAGAAAAAATTCTGGAAAAGTAATTTGGAGCTGTCACATTTCAGGCGAGGGAGAGCATTGCAGATTGCAGTTGCCTTACAATTTGTGTATTATTTTTATCTTGTATTTGAAATGGCTTGTTTTTAGTTTTTAAATGCCACCACTGTAGTAAACAGTCATTAGCAAGACTATATTATGAAATGGCAACTTATTTCATAGCTGTTCATTAAAACAATAACATTAATTCAAGCCACATAAAGCTGTTGATTTTGCAAAAGAGTAAGAAGCCACTCCATAGGTCTCAAAGTGGTGTATTACATTTCCTTTGGTCACCTGTCATAACTCCTATAATCCTTTGTTCCAACTGGCATCATGTCACCATTTATTGTTAGCATCAGAAGTTCACATTACCGTTCAGTAAACGAGGCAAGTTGCATCTGTTTGTTTTGTTATAATAATTTTGTTGATTAAAATCTAATAAAAAGTTTTAAAAAAAGTTCACATTACCACTTGCTTAATAATTTTGTTGATTAAAATCTAATAAAAGTTTTTTAAAAAGTTCACATTATCACTTGCTGTTTTGATTCAGAGCATCTGTTTATATAGGTGTATGTTTGACATCAAATTAGCAGAACATTACAGATTATTTTGCTATTTTTATTCTGTTGTAATTTTATTGTGTTGTAATATAATACACCAGAATTTCAGTAAAACATGTTTCATTTGAAGTCAGATGAAAATAAATGTAGCTTTTGTGTAACACTGATTGATCCTAAAGTATGGGTAACTGCTCTGTTTTTAGTATAATGTTGTGTTTATCGATCTATTTTGACAAACATAGTTTTGAAACAGAACTGTCAGTTTTTGTAGGTGGAAAGTTGCATGGTTAATTTCATGTGTAACTCACAAAGCAGGAATAACTAAGTTGGAAAGAAAGCTTCTACACAGTTTCAGCACTGAAGCCATTGTAATGCTGAGGACTGATAGACGTTCCTACATAATTTTGCAGACCGCAGTCATAAGACAAAGGATGGTTAGGTTAAAGAAAGGCTTTTGCAGCTCACTTGACTAGTAAAACACAGAAGAAGCAATACAGGGCCAAAGTTTAAAAAAAAAAACAGTGGTAGTAACTGTTTTTACTGTTCTGGTGAATTGAGTGACACTAACTGGGAACAGGCATTTGTTTCTTTAAGTGGTGTATATGCAATGGGAAAATGAAGAGACTCACTCGTAGTCTTGGAGTGCAGAAATCAAAATTGTTAATTCCTTTCTCTTGCCCTTTATAACAGATAATCTGTTTTGTTGGCCTAGATAAGAAATGCCTATATTTAAATACTTTTCTTTGGGGGGGGGGGGTATCGTAGTTTGCTAAGTCAGCTAATATTTTCTAAGAAAGAAGAATGCTTAAATGTCTGTCTTGCCATGACATCAAAAATTGCCATTTATGTGTGCAAATGTAAATTTTTGCTCAGCCGGCTTGTTTTGTATGTGGCATGCCAATGTTTTAGCTTTATTTTTGGAGGGTAGTTAAGTTTGTGCAGTGCAGCATGTTTTTTTTTTTTTTTCTGATGGTGTGTGTGTGCAGGAGTTTATTTTTCCTCACAGTGGTTGGATTATGTTAACTTTTCTGGAATATGCAAGTCATGCAAGTAATGCAGCAGTTTATCATTTTTTTTCTCCCTGAAATTCAGTACACAGTTTGTCTTCTTATTCCCTTGTCTGCATGAGTGGTAACCATGTACTTCGTGAATTTTGCTATGCAAAGTTGGCAAGTAATTAGAAAATATTATTAAAAAACTGTAAGTGGTAGTTGTTTTGTTTGCTGAAGTCAATATTACTTAATTTTAAAGATTAAAAATGAAAAAAGGTTGTAAATATAAAAATGTGTGAACATTGGAATCTATGAAGAAATTGAAGCTAGACAAACCAACAAAACAACAAAAAGTGGATCCAACAAATAACGCCAGTCGATGAAAAATCCAAAATCCTTTTACTTGTTAGTGCTTTCATGCAATACATTACATGCACTTCTTCAGACAAAGTATTAGTGAACTTACTGTGGGTATAAATACACCCACAGATATAAGCATTTTTTTATTTTTTATTTATTAAAATAAATAAATAAAAAATAAATTAGTGAACTTACTGTGGGTATAAATACACCCACAGATATAAGCAGTTAATTACATTCAGCTCTACACAATTATATACTTAATTCAAGTGTTTCAGTTATAAAGACTTGGTCATAAACAGCTACAACACCAGAATGTAACATAAAGGAAAAAACACGCACAAAATTCTTAATATACATTATATTAAACTTCTACTAATTCTATTAAAACTTATAATATTTAAAATAATAAAATAATTGTTTGACCCAGCGAGTGGTCAACTGATAAACTTGGCTAAACTAAAAATAAAAACTCATTAAAAAAGCAAAGTACAATACCAAAAATTCAATAGTGTGATGGTAATATAAATAATCAATAATAGTAATAATAACTACTAAATATTCAAAACTATTATAATTCATCTCATAGATCATCACCTAACAAGGGCTTTTAATTTAAGCAGAGATTTGATGGAACACATCTCATTAATTCCCGGGTGAACGTTGGCATTAGTTTTGAGTTGCCACAGCAACTCATACTCTTCAAGTTTGAGGTGCCATGGTCCACCCCTTGGGTTTATGTTTATTTTTTGTACTACAGTGAACAAAAAGCTATGGGTTTTGTTTTCGATAATATGTTTCGCCAGAGCATTTGACGCCACTCCTTTAGAAATAGTGTACATATGCTCATATATACGCTGTTTAAGGTGGCGTTCCGTTTTACCCAAATAGAATACAGAACATACTTTACAGGTAGCAAGATAGACCACTCCTTGACTGTAACAATCACATTTGTCATTGATATAATATTTAACTCCCCGAATTGAAAAGGTAGCCCCAATTTTAATATACTTACAGTAACTACAATGACCGCACTTGTGCATACCTTTATTTGTTCTATATTCTTTGATGGGGAGTTCTAACAAAGTTTTCAGTGAAGGCGCTTTCCTAAATACCACTAAGGGAATATAGAACAAGAAGCTATTTCTAAAGGAGTGGTGTCAAATGCTCTGGCGAAACATATTATCGAAAACAAAACCCATAGCTTTTTGTTCACTGTAGTACAAAAAATAAACATAAACCCAAGGGGTGGACCATGGCACCTCAAACTTGAAGAGTATGAGTTGCTGTGGCAACTCAAAACTAATGCCAACGTTCACCCGGGAATTAATGAGATGTGTTCCATCAAATGTCTGCTTAAATTAAAAGCCCTTGTTAGGTGATGATCTATGAGATGAATTATAATAGTTTTGAATATTTAGTAGTTATTATTACTATTATTGATTATTTATATTACCATCACACTATTGAATTTTTGGTATTGTACTTGGCTTTTTTAATGAGTTTTTATTTTTAGTTTAGCCAAGTTTATCAGTTGACCACTCGCTGGGTCAAACAATTATTTTATTATTTTAAATATTATAAGTTTTAATAGAATTAGTAGAAGTTTAATATAATGTATATTAAGAATTTTGTGCGTGTTTTTTCCTTTATGTTACATTCTGGTGTTGTAGCTGTTTATGACCAAGTCTTTATAACTGAAACACTTGAATTAAGTATATAATTGTGTAGAGCTGAATGTAATTAACTGCTTATATCTGTGGGTGTATTTATACCCACAGTAAGTTCACTAATACTTTGTCTGAAGAAGTGCATGTAATGTATTGCATGAAAGCGCTAACAAGTAAAAGGATTTTGGATTTTTCATCAACATTGGAATCTAAGCATATTTTTTAAAAAAAATTCCTTGAAAATCTAGCAAAGCTATTTTTCTACTGAGCAATAAATATTGCTTTAGTCTGTCTTTTTGCTGAATATGAAACATCTCATAAATTTTTCCTTGCTGAGAATTTGTTAACCTTTAGGGCTGTAGAATATATTTTTCTCCTGGGAAGCACATTTCATATAAATTGTGTTATTGTTTCTCACAAATGAAGTATTTTAAGGCATTTTCTGTCCATTTCTTGTCTATCAACCCTTTGCTATTGCTTTATATTTCTGAGCCCTATTTGTTGCTGCACTGTCAGTCCTTTCCTTGCCAGCAGATATGAGCAGCATAATATAATAATCTTCAGGATATCTCTTTTAGATTTCAAAAGTGTAAGCATGGGGGATAAGCTTGGCTAGTGTTGGCATTTGTTACAGCATAGTAGTTCTTAGGCTTGGGCATGCCTATGCATATTGCTTTTAATTTTTCCTCTGATCTCTTTTTTATCTCCCCTCCATGTTCCCTGTAATAAAGTGACCTTTTGTGGAATTACTCAGTGTTAGGCTGGGAAGTTCTTGAGTCTGCACCAAATGTGGTAAAAAGCATTAATTTAATGTGTATAAATACACATATGCAAAAATCTAATAATATAAACAAAAAACATACTAGGTGTGGGGTAACAGCCCTCAGCCACCAAAACCAAACTGGTTTAGGCCAAATAGCCTGCTTCAGTAAAATGCTATAAGGAATAAACTCCACAACACTCTTATATATCCTAAGTACCAGCCCCTAAAAATACCCTATTGGATAGTACTTAATACATTAATAATGTTCATTCAAACCTGGGGAGAACAAGCCTCCCAATTTAATTATCCATTTTCTGTCCTTCATATTAAGTATGGAATGCCAGCTAGACTTATCCCTACAATCACCCATGATACAATCAATAATCATAAATCTAAAATTTGCATTGGTATGTTTGGAAGTGTGTTTAAATAATGAGTTGCACTGCCTTTTATTTTTGATGTCACTGATTTGTTCCCCTATTCTGAGTCTAAGAGGTCATGAAGTCTGCCCTATGTAAAAGCAGAACATGAACAGGTGGCCATGTAAATAACCCAACATGTACTACAATTGGCAAAAAAATTAATATTGTAAACATTAGGTGTGTTTCTGCTGGTGAATTCTTTTGTCTTAAATACCCTGTGGCAATGTGAGCAGTGTCCACATGTCAAGCAATCCCTCAATATATGACCCGTAAGCATCCTTTGAATATAGGACTCCCTGTTGTGCAAAATTCCTTTGTAATGGGAAAAATGTGATCCCAATGTATGACCCCTTTGAAACGAAAAAGAACATCCGTCACCCAAACATCCCGAGAGTCTATTCTCCCCCATCAAAATATTCCAAAGTCTGTTTATAATCTGCATGAAGGCCCTAGTGTTTCTGCCAAAAGTAGCCACAAATCTGATCTGAGACTTGTTCTCAAAGGATCTCCTGTGATATTCTAATAAGTTGGGTCTGTCTTGATCCATAGCCCAATTGCACACCCCGATGATGTTACCTACTGGGTAGCCTCTGTCACGGAACCGAGAGATAAGGTCCTGTTTATGTTGGTTATAGACCTGGGTGTTAGAACAGATCTTTTGGACTCGGAGGAATTGAGATTTAGGAATATTATGAATTACATGTTGTGGATGAAAACTGCTAGCATGGAGGAGTGAATTACACTGGGGAAACTTCCTATACATTTGAGTTTCCAAAGTATTGTCAGACTTGCGACTGACAAGAACATCCAAAAAGGTTATCTGAGTTTTACTGAAACTAAGTTTAAACTCAATACCCCATTTGTTTTCATTAAGGCAAGCTACAAACTCTTCCAAATAGGTAGCATCTGACTTCCACACATGCCAACAGTCTTTGAGGTAACACCTCCAAATGTCCATTTCATTAATATACAGATTATGGCTAGAATTGTAAATCAGTTCCTCCTCCAAATGTGCCTTGAAGAGATCTGCATATAAGGGTGCAAAAGATGCACCCATAACTGTTCCCTGCACTTGCCAAAAACATTGGTCCTTGAAGTAGAACACGTTCTTTGTCAACACTTGTTCCACCAGGCAAACCAAAAAGGTATTAAAGACTGGTCTGTGTAATTCAGATACATCCAGCCAATGTTGTAGGACCTTCAACCTAGCCCAGTGTGGAATATTCGTGTATAGAGATGTAACATCCAGGGTACATAAAAGCCAATCAGCTTCCAACTGTGAATCAGATATAATCCTCAAAAATTATGTAGTATCCTAGATGCGTGACATAACATAGGCCAATAATGGTTTCAAATGATAAGTCAGAAATTCAGAAAGAGCTTCGGTGAGGGAACCATTCCCTGATACAATAGGTCGAGCCGGTGGGCTAACCGGATCCTTATGTATCTTTGGTAAAAGATAAAGATATTGTTTTTTAAGTTCCTGGACCGTAAGTTGTATAAGATCCGAGTTGGTAATGATGCCGTCTTCCGTAGCTTCAGCTAGAAAGGCATCAATAGCAAATTTAAACTCCTTAGTAGGATCCAGTGGCATCACCATGTAGTACCTTCCATCTTTGAGTTGTTTAAAGGCCTCATCACAATAGGCTATCCAGTTTTGAGCCACAACCGCCCCTCCTTTATCAACTTGTGAAATAACATTTCTATTGTTTCTTAATCTTTCAATACACTGCATCTCCTCTCAGGTTAAATTATTAGAGAGAGTGAAATCATTACAATTCTTATAATGGAGATCTTTGAAAACATTGTTTAGGAAAATAAAAAATGTTTGTGACATAGGAGGCATAAAAGTAGATCTTTGAAATCTAAAGACCCTAGATGTATTGGCAGAACTCTCATCAAAAAATAACCTAAGATTCAGCAATCTACAAAATTCAATGACATCTTTGGCAAAAGAATGTTCAGGGACAAAAAAGCCTGGCACAAAATGTAGACCTTTATTCAAAACATTTATTTCCGTCTCTGACATGACCACTGAAGATAGATTATGTGCATTCATACAAGGTGCTTATTGTTGCATCATCAACTTGAGTAGTCCCTCCAGACTGCTTACGGGATTTATGTTTCCTCCCCCCGTCCGGATGCTGACCCTAAAGGGTGTGCCAGATTGCTTCTCTTTGGATCTGGTAGCTCAGCTGTATGGTATGCATCCACATCCATGTTGGAAGAAGATTCTTCCCCGGAGGTATGACTAGGGGTATCTCTATTCCTTTTTAGATTGGACTTTGGTCTTTTTCTCTTAGGGGCGTGGGGGGGGGAAATTGAACTTAACATTTTTCAGATTCTCAAAGGGTTTCCCCCTTTCATAATCAAAAAGATCTCTATTATTTTTTTTCATTTTTTTATCTTTTAATGTCTGCTCCAGGCCAAGAAGTTCACTAGTTAACTGGTTTAATCAAGACTTGTAACAAGATAGGGATTCAAAGGCTGCTAAATTTGAACAAAAGGACTCCACTGCCTGTGTGCCCTGTTGGACCATGCGTTCATAATATGCTGCTCATGCATTAACAAAGCCAGTAGAGGCTTGTTGTTGTACTTGTGCCCATTGTAATTCATCCAGATTATGCACCAATGGTTGCAGTTTAACTCTGAGTCCCCTAGGTGTGATCTGTTTGTGTTGGTATGCTTTGAAAAGTCGTAAGTGCCAAACATTGGTTCTGAGATGTTTCATACATTTTTGAGTTTTAAAAATGCCCCATTACATTGGTTAACTGGGTCACTATCTGTGGGACTAATGCCGGTGTGAACATTCCTTGGTCCCAACCAAAAGACCTCCAAATTGTCCATATCCGATGATAGGCCCTTAATGAGGGAAGGCAAATCCATTTTCATCTCAAAAATTGTTACCACAAATTATTACTAAAAAAATATATATTAAAAGGGAACCATGCCATTCCTTTATTAATGTATTAAACACTATCCAATAGGGTATTTTTAGGGGCTGGTACTTAGGATTTATAAGAGAGTATTATGGAGTTTATACCTTATAGCATTTCACTGAATAAGGCTATTTGGCCGAAACCAGTTTGGTTTAGGTGTCTGGGGGCTGTTCCCCCACACCTAGTATGTTTTTTGTTTATATTATTAGATTTTGGATATGTGTATTTATGCACATTAAATTGATGCTTTTTACCACATTTGGTGCTGGCTCTATTTTTGTTTTTTGGTTTGGTTTGGTTTTGGTATTTGCAGTGTTTGGAGCCTTTGCAGCTGCTGTACTTGCACGGTTTCATTGACTTTTATTCAAGTTCTTGAGTCTCCCGGTGTATATGCTATACTTGCCACAAGTCCTTAGCCACTTTTCCTCCCAGTTGTGAAGTTCAAAAAGAATGCTTTAAATTCTCAAACTTCTGATACCTGAACAAACACCCAGGTTACCAGAGGGCAAAATTAACCCATTTGCTGTACACTTCAAGAACTCAGATTTTTTGTAATGTTATTTCCAAAAACAAAAAAAAAAAAAAAAAAAAACAATAGGTATACTGTATTTGACTTCTGAATTAGGGTCAAATCATGTTGAAATGTTTGGTAATTAGTCAGAAATGACATTTCTTTTGTTTGCAATGCTCGAATCAATGAAACTGTGTTTCCTGATGTGGGAATGTTTACTTGACAAGCCATGTGGTGGTTTTGTTTATTGCAGTTTAAAACACTGTCATTCTAGTGTCTGATTTCTGGTTGACAGTTGCATTAGTTAGATAAACTTAAAAGCCTTGGATAGTATTGCAGTACTTTTGTAGGATGGCAGCAGTATTTCATATTACCTTTTTTAGCTGTTGCTTTCATCCTTTGTCTCATTTCCATGTGATGACTATTAGCAGAAATCTGATGCTAGAATTTTTAACAAATTGTGTAGTGTGTGTCCTATATTCTTCCATCACTGGCTCACATTTATAGTGATTTGCAATAAATGTATGGTGTACTTAAAGGAAAACTCAGCCTTCCAGTGTAGCTAATCCTATCCCGGTTGTTATTTAGTGACTATAAACACTTCAGAACCTTGTTTCCATGTCCCAGATTTTGAAATCTCCAGCTCATTTTCCTCTTCAACCCTCCCATTGTTTCTGAAAGGAATTTGCCTCAGTTTGCATGACATACACCAGACAACAAAGATTCTGCATTTCTCTTTGTTGGGCACCACCCACCATTTTAGATCTTGCTACTGGGTCTTGATTACACCAGTGAAGTGCTGTAACAGCTAAGTTACTGTCTTTTCCAAACAGCTGTTGAAGTCTTAATATGAAGAATATTGATCGGCAATTTTGCAGCATGGTATAAACAAGCTGATTAATGCTATAATTAATGGGAAGCAAAAACGTTTTAGCCATTTAACTACAAAATTAAGCACAGTATAACCATTTATAGGCAGCTGGCATTGCCATCTGCCTTATTACTGTTTTGAGCTGGCAGCTGTCAGTCAGTAATGAATGTCCTGAGCTGACAACATTCACACATGGCAACACTGTGAAAAAGAAAGGATCTGGAATTTGTTAAGGACTAAAGCTTTGAAAACTCTTGAGTTTTCCTCTTTTTTTAGACATTTAAACATTAGAAAAGCATAATTTACCATGCGGTTTATTGCTTGTTCCTATATGTGACATTGCCATTGAGAAACTGTGATCATTTACATCTTTATATTATATAAAATCCTAACATCTACAATATTTCACAGTACTGAGACTGATCCTAGTGCTTGCTTATGAACCTCAAGGCTCTTTTTAAGTTTGCCTTGCAAATTAATTTCTTTGATTATTACTTCTTAAGTAACTCTACTAATTGTGATTATTATTATTAATATTACTACTACTAACAGCATCTTGAGTGAAGTTCATAATTTAAAAAAATGCCCCAGGGCTGTTGTTGCTTGTCTGAAATAGTACAACCCTTCCTGTACCAGGCATATGTCCCTCAGTGTTCAAAATAATCCCTAGGAATTTGACTATATGACTTCTTCCAGAGCAGTTTGTGATTTGGATGGTTCATTTTTAATGCACTGTTCTAAATTACTCTAAAACCCCTCAGAAGTACCTAGTGCTGTGTTACCTCAGGAGTCTGTGTTACTAAATCATTTGTGTACTACAAACACTATATTCTCTGGATACATAACTTGTTTCAGCACTGCGTTCACATTGCATTCTGCCTCTTCATTGTAAATTACTTTATTTCGTAAATGTATTTATGTGCTTTATGGTCTTCCACTGAAAAGCTGACAAAACAGTAGTTGCATACCCATACAATGAGAATAACAGTACTTGTGACGGCACATAAATCATATCTGGGATGACTGCCTTCCTCCCCAACCCTACTAAAAATCTCACTTTGTGTTCCCTTCTGACGTTAGGTTGGAATAAAAATGAAAGGACAAATGGCCATAATCTTATATTTCAAGTTGCTTCTTTCGTACATTTAAACAACATATCTCCACAGCTTCAGTTTTGGATACTTATTGTGCTGTTTTATGCTGAATGCATATGTGATGGACACAAGATACCATAACAAGTTATTTTGCATGTTTGCTTTTGGCTTACATCTACAGTTAATTAAATGCTGTATAACTGTGCATCTGGTGGAAGAACTGCCAATTTCATTAGTACTTCAGAAAATCCCTACGAGGTCATCAGTCTTGCAAATAAAAGTACTGTATACATTTACCATTTATCTGTTTAAAAGCAGTGATATTATATTTGCTCAAACAGTAGAAACTGCTAAAGTTGAGATATGCTGACAATGCTGGAGTAGGCTTTTTTGCCATAGTTGCATAAGATATGAGCTATGTGATACGCACTTTGTTTATGCTTTTCCAATTACTATTTTATTAGCTGAATATAATATGGATAAATCTGCATATCAAATACATGTTTTGTGTTAAGTTATACTTTTTGCTGTCTGCCTGCTGTAGCAATTAGTGATTAATTAGTTTATTCATTGCAGATGTCAGTGCAGCTAAGGGATGACATATTATTTATGATACCAATTCAGCTGCAGCAATTGATCTAACAAGAACAATATTTCACTCTCCTTTTTCCATTTCTATACAAGCAGCATCAGATGCTTCTGAAAAACAGCTTGGTTCTGTACAATTAATCTGTTGTCAGACTGATAACATATTAGCAATACAACAAGGTTTTAACTGTAGATGAATGCCATGTGCAAACATTGTCTAAGTACTGGTTGTAATAAAGCTTGAAGTGATGTACTGTAGCAAGAATGTTAATGATGTTGCTCCGAGTTTAAAACAAATATTAATGCTGTCTTTTTTATTGAACTCATATTACTGCTGTTTTCTTGATTTCAAGGACAGTGCTGTCTGTCTATTACCAGCATGTTCTCTTCTTTTGTTTTTAACTGAACATGTTCATTTGTTTAGTATGCAATTGTTGTGGCAAGCATTTTAAGGCATGATGTCCATTTCTGCAGGTAATTCTCAGCTATGTAAGTAGAGCACACATGAAGGCTATAGCACGGGGAATAAACCAGCAGTATGCAAGAAATGCAGCAAGTCACTATTTGCAAAATAAATTATAGTGTAAAATGCAGCCCATTAAGAGCTTATCTTAATGCCACTGTGCGAAGGACCGTATAAATGTCACATTAAAAAATAGATGGCAATCAACAGTTTATGTTTAAAAACGGTTCGGTGTTGGAAGTGTAAGATGTGATATTTCAAGTGCTTACACTTCACAAATTAAAACGGAGTTTTACCAAAATAAATACATAAATAAATAAATAAATAAATAAACACATAAATAAATAACGTAAATTCTGAATGCTACTGTGAAATTTTTTAGGTGTTTTTACAGGGGGGGTTTCTCCCCTACATTCTACCCAGCTTGGGAGGCTGTGCCTCTACATCTGTAATTATATGTATTTACAGTGAATATAAAAAGTGTACACACCCCTGTTAAAATGCCAGGTTTTTGTGATATAAAAAAATGAGACCACAATAAATCATTTCAAAAATGTTCCCACCTTTAGTGCGACCTATAACCTGTACAATTCAATTGAAAAACAGACATCTGTTAGGGGAAAAAGTATAAAAAATAAAAAAATGTACAATATGCTGCTTGCATACGTGTGCACACCCTTAAACTAATACTTTGTTCTGTGTGCACACCCTTAAACAAATAAGTTGTTGAAGCATCTTTTGATTTAATTACAGCATTGTACAGGTTATAGATCGCATTAAAGGAGGGAAAAGTTTTGAAACGATTTATTGTGGTCTCATTTTTGTATATCACAAAAACCTGGCATTTTAACAGGGGTGTGTACACGTGTGCACATATATATATGTGTGTATATATCTATATATATATATATATATATATATATATATATATATATATATATATATATATATATATGGATATGGGTCTACTTTACATGATCGATAACTCAAATGTTTGACTTTCATATGGCCGAGATCATATGATCGAACATTTGCAACATCGACCATGTAAACTAAACACCATAACACACACACAAAAAAAACTTAACTCTGTTTAGCAGGGGGGCAAGCCCCCCTGCACCCCCCACACCCCCCGCTACTTAAATATACCAACTTTGAGATCACACTACATTGCTGTAATGGGAAATCTCCTGTCCCACACTCTGTGGAGATCTCCATTCAGATCGGTCAAGCTTTTAAAAGTTCGATCATATGGTCTCGGACATATGAAAGTCGAACTTTTAAAAGTTCGACCATCTGAAGGGGACCTATATATATATATTTATATATATATATATATATATATATATATATATATATATATAAATATATATATATATATATATATATATATATATATATATATATATAAATGTATCTATGTGTGTGTTTGTGTATATATGTATGAATATATAGGTTCATAGGCTAGTGGCTTAAGAGCCCTTACAAGCCTTGCCAATATAACACAGTTTTACCCAATATTTGGCCCCTAGGGGCAAGAGGATGGCATGGATTTGTGCCTATGCATTGAGTATCATACAAATTGCCCCTGTCCATAAGGGACATATACACTACCCCAGGTGTGAATTTGCAGTCCTGCATCCATTAATCCAAATTGCATTTGAAGAGGCCAGGGAAGACCTCTGCTTAATGTGAATAAGAAGCCTGTTGCAAAGAAGTAGCAATCTCTGAGACACATATCTGTCTCTCCAGCATATTTTGTTTGAGTTGCTGACCAAGTTTAGATTCCTAGATCAGGTGATTCTTGTGCTGTTTGACTTGAAGATGTGTAGCAGTTCCATTAGGGCTGGATTTGTGAGTGACTTGTAGGTCAGGCATATGTCACCACTTAATAGTCAGTAGGAAACAAAATAAAGGGATAGGGCTTTTAGTCTATCTGCATAGGACATGTTTACATCCTGCATTTTCTTTATGAGGAATCTCTGAGGTCACTGCAGCTGCTGTAACTGCCTAGTCAAGTACATGCCAGATGGCACATTGCAGCCGGTTATTGGTCTAATGAGGGCTGAGTAGAGTGGGACTATAATTTCCTTGGATCTGGATGCTATGCCTTTACTTATATCTTGTGCCACTTAGAAGGACTTCCTCACCACTGTAGACAAATGGCGGTCAAAGTTAAGACTACTATATGTGTGTTTACCTAGATCTGTCACCCGTGTCTACTCTTAGGGCTGTGGTATTGTTGTTGTAATTTGCAGGGGTATTTGAAGTCCCTAAGGGTATAATAATGCATTTTTTTACATTTAGTTTTTAGGCCATGGTTCTGGCACCAATCATATGTCTGATGTAAAACCTCCTGAAGGATATCTATATCATAGGGTATTCAGTGATTGCCACCAGCTTGCATTTGTTGGCAAACTTTGTCACCCAGAGGCCTTCCACACTAGTCTTGACTTCAGAAAACTATATTCTGAATAGAAGTGGTCCCAGCACTGAACCCTGTGGCACACTATTAGTAACTGGCATCTTGCTGTATCTGGATTCACCCACTTTAACCTCATATGTCCTGTTCTTGAGCCAGTTGGATATCCATCTGGGGATGTAGTGATTTATGCCCAGTTTATTTATAATATCTGAGTGGGGAATTGTGTCAAATGCCTTGGCAAAGTTGAGGCAGTCAGTAGGTACAGTTTTACCTGTATCCATGGCCTTAGTGACCTTCTCAAAGAAATCCACCAGATTCAGTAGGCGTGCCCTGCCCTTGACTTAGCCAAATTAGGCGTGCCCTGCCCTTGACTTAGCCAAATTGGGTTGGGTCCAGTGTTTAGAGGTTTCCTATGTCCTTATTTATCACATCCATTATTATTCTTTCCATGGCCTTACATACAAGACTAGTCAAACTTATGGGTCTTTATTTTTTGGGTCAGTAGATGGTCTCCATTTATGCAGAGGGATGACTGTTGATGCCCTCCACTCTATCAGGACAAAGCCAATTTGGAGACCGTAGTTAAATAGAGATCCTAATGGGTCTGATAAGTTCTGATTTAAGCTGTTTAAGAAGCAACCTGGTATATCACCAGGTCCCATTGTAGCTGTGTTTTTAGCTTTAAAGAGCACAGTGGCAACCTGTTCTTCAGTGATAATCGGCAATGGAGTGGTGGAAGGTATTTCTTGGGGGGAACTGGGGGAGATGGCGAGGTGAAATTTGAGATAAATTTTTGTTGACCAGCAGATTTGCTATATCTTGCAGTTGATTATAGGTGATTTCACCTACAACTAATTCTGAACATTGTTAGGTGTTGCCCTTACGATTGCAGACATAACTGAAAAAAGCCTTATGGTTATCCTTAGGAGGCTATTTTACCTCAAAGTCTGCTTTCAGAGACTTGACTAGTTCCCCGATACACTTGTGTAGACTAATACGAGATTGTTGCTCTGTTGTGCACATTCCCTCTTACTTCTTGACATGATTTTCTTTGTACAAACTATTAATACCAGGGATCTACCAGGGTGGCTTGTTTTTGCGGGTTGACCTGGGTTTATTTTGGTCTGGTACTGCTGTTTCTGTGCAGTTGTTTATAAGGTCATTTAGGGCTTTTGTGTATGGCTATGCACAGATTTCTGTGTTTTCTGGATTGGGGAACTTGGAAACTAGCTATGCAATCCCTTAATAGGGGAAAATTTACTTTGTAAAAGTTCTTAAGTTTTGGGGGTTAGGTGGGTTAGTTTTATCTGTATCTGGATCTGATCTTACCAGTGAGGATATCAAATGGGGGGGGGGTACAGCACTCCCCACATTTGTGAGTACGAGACCTAGGATATTTGTTCCTCTAATGTGAGTGTAGATTAATTGGGTCTATATCAGTTAATCAAAAGCTTAATTGAGCGAATCACTATTTGTCAAACTTACTTAAGCAAAAGCTTTATTAAGCAAATGATTGTTTAAGCAAATTTTTTCCTGGGGAAAGGACATGGTTAGTCATCATTGGGAATTTGCCCTTTTCCCCACTGCAGTGTGTTCTCAGAGTTGGTATATTTAGTTTGAGGGTGTGGGGGGGTGAAACCCCTCACTTTGCAGAGTTTTAAATTTTCTTTTGTTTGTTACTGTCGGTGGGTGAGCAACTAGTATTTTTCCCTAAGAAAGTTTTCGCTTAAATGATCATTTGCTTAATTTCCCGTAACTGGGTTCAACAAATAGCAATTCACTCAATTAAGCTTTCGATTAAATGATATAGACCCAACTAGCTGATCTGGGACGTTTGAATTTACAGACTTTAAAGACATCTTTGGGCCTGCATGTTAGTGATCGTGTATGTCTCCCAATTAATGTAGGAGTAGTTAAAATCACCCATGAGTATGGTACTGAGTTGGATGAGGAGTGATTCTTGTAACTTCAGGTATGAAGTATGGGTTTCCTGATTCATGGTGGGGGACGTGTAGCTAGCAAGGATATGGTAGAGGATTTTTCCCATGGTTAGTTGGACATGTTGTAGTTTAAGCATGTAATATTATTTGACTAACCTTGAAAAGTGCTTATCCTTTGTATAGATCGATACACCTCCACCCTTTTGCTCTTTCATGTTCAGTGGGTGAATGGAATGTATGAAAGGTGTTACAGCCATGCACTGCCGGAGTGCTTTCCTTGGCTTGGAACATTGTTTCAGTCACTGCACAGACCTCAGCATACTCCAGGCTGAGGAGAAATTCCAGGCAGTGCAGTTTCTTGTTGAGACTCCTAGCACTGTACAGTAACACCTTTTGCTTGTCCTGAGTAACTTTTGTTGTATTGGAACATGTGTCTGTCTGGCAGTGCCTAAAAAAGGCATTACAGGAGTGGATAGTGTTTTGGCCAGTATCAGAAAGCCTAGAGGTGACAGGTAAAGTCCATCCCTGGCAAAGCAGTGTGGCCAGTCAGCCATGTTCTTCCAGGCTGACAGGTATTGGACCCATTTGGAATGACACCAATGGCTAAGTCAGTTGTTAAAGTCGATCATTTTCTGCTGGTATTGTGGCATCATCCTTGGAGATGGTAAAATGCTACTCAGTGCTAGGCTCATACTTGGCTGTGACAGATATTCTGAAAGCTCAGTCATGTCTCTCATATTAGTCCAAGGAGGTATGTCTCAGGTCATTCACACTCACATGGACTATAACTGAGTCATACTGGTGCTTGGGGGTAAGTGACCTGAGTGCATGCATGATCTGGTGAAATCTGGCTCCTGACAGGCATTTAACTGTAACCTTCACCTTATCCAGCCTGGTAAGAAGGACATCAGTGTATCTCACAATGGAGTCTGCTGTGACCAGAATATTGGTTTGTGGAGTATTTCACCTTATGGACTTGGTGGATGAGATACACTGAGATTTGGCTGTATGTGTTGTGATGGGAATTGTCTTGTTTCTGTGCATGCAGTATTTCTGAGGACTGCATCTGAGAGGCCTTTGTGGTTTGGGTAAGTTACATGTGAGCACCTCTGCATATGTTGGTCTGAATGTGTTGTCCATTGCAGGCACTGATGAATGATGTGTGTGAGTCGTGGGCAACCCATTTGTGGCTTTTTGTGCCTGTATCTGAGAGTCTAGTCTCCAGTGTCAATGTTTAACTGCATCTCTCACATACTGTTTTTATCTGTTCGAGAATTAAGTGGCTGTCAGTGTACATAAGACAATTGTTACATTGCCATAGAATGCCCTTGCCCACAAAAGCTGGATGCAGAATTAGCAGGAAAGTGCCCTTCTATGGTTGCCGGTCCTAATGTGTAATTGAAAGGATAGAAGTGGAGGGTGTTTGGAAATGGATGAGGGAAGGGTGCTTACTTGCTGTAATCTGCAGCTAACCCAACCAGTGATGCTGCCCAGTGCCAAACCAGATGCTCTCTGAACAGCAATAGTTCTGGGTGCTGTAATAAGGTAAGGTAGACCTAAGTAGTCCTAAATAGATGTGTAAATGCTGCTCACCGCGCAGCTAGTTGCCCTGTGAGTAACACAAGATTGAGATAAATTTCTGAAGTAGTTTTTATAGGAAAATTTCAGCTTCTGGTGATCGCATGTGTACAAAGCACCAGTAATTGCCACTGCAGAAAGAGCAGCTTCTCGCAAAAGTGAGGCTGATTATATGATCAGAAAAAAAGCAAGTTTTGCAGTAACTGTGCCCTAAGGCCGATAAGGTAAACACTCAAGGCCAATCAGGAAAAACATAATGAGCTTTCAAACAGCAATTCCCAGCTCAGATATATGAAATCAGTCCTCTCCTAGCACAACAGTGCAGACTTTGACCCTCTTAATGTAAAATGACTGGTTTGGGGCCTAAGTGTTAAGGAACCTCAAACAGACGCCTAATACTAACTAAGAAACACTGGATACAATGTATTTCAGTGCAGAAAAGTAGCCCTTGCAGCAGTTTGAAAATGCTACTTTAAGCTTTGAAGAACAGCAAAAATAAATAAATAAATAACACGGTTAACTTTCACTGTATAATGAAAATAAGCAAAGATTCCAGATGTTTGCATCTGTACAGGGTGCTGGTACAGAAAGCATCTCTGTGCAAATGTGCCGAATTTAAACCAGCATGGGAAATACAGAAAACTGATTACTGAGCCCTTTGGACAATAAAACAACTACACTTAAAGTCCTTTTTATGTGCTTCCCAACTTAGATAGACCAGGTACACACCTACTGCCACTAGATGAATAATCCCAGTCCTCATAATGAATTAAATGCTACCATAAACAGTCTTAAACTTAAGGGAAGACAGTAAGTAGTTCAAGATACAACAGTGTACTTTACACAGCTTATAAAAGTTTGAATATTTAATAAAAGTACTTCACTTTGTAGAAATGAGCCAAAATCCACTCAATTGTGTAGAATTTATAAAGGTACTAAAAACAAGGTAAGTTGATTAATAAGTCATCCAGTCAATAAAACAACTACATACAGGCATCTGTAGTGTGTTTCCCCGGGTCTATATTATATTATCGCATGCTTACAAAAGCGAACGATAAATAATCGACCCCATGTAAGTGAAAGCTTACAATGTCGAACCCTCAGAACAGCGATTTTTTTTTTCCAAGGGAAAAAAATTGCTGTTCCAAAATAAAAAAAACAAAAAAACTTTAAAACATTACATAATGTGGGGGGCTTCACCCCCTCCACACCCCCACACCCCCGTACTTAAATATTCCAACTCTGAGATCGCACTACAGTGCTGAAAATGGCAAAGTAACGAAAGCGGCCAAGCAAATTCTTTCCCAGGGAAAGAATTAACTGAAAAGCTGCTTCGCTATTTCAGCTTTTCGCTCTTTTCGTTTCAATCCAAGATGCATTCGACAAACTGCGTCTGCGATCTGGTAATAGGAACCCATTTCCCCAACCTATACAGACCAGGCTGCCATCCATTGCCTCCGATTTAAAATTCACTGACCTCTTGCTGTAAAAACACAGAAAAGAGCTTGCTAGAGTGTAGAAATGCACTACTTTATCCAACAGCTAGCTAGATAATAAATTCAGAGCAAGTAAATCAGCAGAGCAGACAAAAAAACAAAATGCACTTTTTTTTTCAATATAAACACAAGGAAAGACAAATAATTCATAATATAAACAATAGTGTAATAATCAAATCAATCACAGATTTAAGTGAAACACAGCTCGAATAAAAACGCAACAAAAGAAAAAACTAACTGAGTAGTGTAATAATTTAATCATAAGAACAAAGCTTTCAGGTTAAAATCCCTTCATCAGTATTAACTCAATATCCTACTAAAAGCAATTTATATAAACCACAATTAAGTCACAGCCAATAGAATTCATCATATATTATTAAAGGAATACCACATTATATTTAAAAAAAAACATATAAAAACATTACATAAACCCTGATAAATAATAAAATAATTATATGAAAAGTTAATGTAAACAGTTCTGTCTGTTTTAAAACAGGTTTCAGTGATATCATTTGATTTAAGAACAACCAAAAATCCAAACAAACAAGTGCAAAAACGAAATGACTGAGCACCCAAGGAGAACCACAGCTCTAAGATGAAAAGGTTAAAACTCCAACTGTTTATTTTCGTCACAAACTCCACACAAGTAGCCAAGAGATCTCACATAAATCCACAAAGATAAATGGTTGAGCGCTTTCATCTGCCTGTAGCAGATTTCATCAGAACCAAGAGATTCTAAGCACAAGCCCTTATATAGTTAATTAGGCGCCAAAATTAATTAATTGGTCTTTACACAAAGCATAACCTAACACAAAATCTATTATAAACTAATAATAAAATGTAAAAGTGCATGAAAATTACATAATAAAAATGCATTGTTGTACTTCTTGGGTTCATAAAAAGTTGTGAGAAAATACTGACAATAAAAATAATAACAGCTTCAACAAGAACTATACATTTGCCTGTATGCATTCAAAAAATCAAAAAATCTGAACATTTGCCTATGTGCATACAAAATATCTGCTAAAGGTCCAAAAGCAAGTGAATGTCTGAATGGCATAATAACTAAATACTAAAAATACATGCATGAAAATGTATAGTTCTTGTTGAAGCTGTCATTAGGTATTTTCTCACAACTTTTTATGAACCCAAGAAGTACAACAATGCATTTTTATTATGTAATTTTCATGCACTTTTACATTTTATTATTAGTTTATAATAGATTTTGTGTTAGGTTATGCTTTGTGTAAAGACCAATTAATTAATTTTGGCGCCTAATTAACTATATAAGGGCTTGTGCTTAGAATCTCTTGGTTCTGATGAAATCTGCTACAGGCAGATGAAAGCGCTCAACCATTTTTGTTTGTGGATTTATGTGAGAACTCTTGGCTACTTGTGTGGAGTTTGTGACGAAAATAAACAGTTGGAGTTTTAACCTTTTCATCTTAGAGCTGTGGTTCTCCTTGGGTGCTCAGTCATTTCGTTTTTGCAATCATTTGATTTAAGCCAGGTAATTTATCTGCAGATAGAAGGAGTATCCATTTATATTCACTCAGCGCTAGTTTGGTATTCATGTCCCCCCATCTATTGTTCTTAGTTACAGTTCCAATAACCTTAAACATAAAACCATGGTAAATTGGTCTCATTTATATGCTTGGCTAAGGCATTTGTCAGAACCTTCCGTCTGATATCAGAGTTATGCTCAATTATTCTATCATTAAGTCTTCTGTTTAATTTGCCTACAAAGAAACACTTGCATTTTTTACATGTAGCCAGATCTACAGTATTAATACTGTTACAAGTTGCAGCACATCTAAATTTAAATCTTTTTCCAGTTGGTGTATCAAAATAATTCACATCTTTATCAATATAAATGCAGCAACAACAATTGTAACATGAGAAGGTGCCATATTTTTTGCCTTAGTCGAATTCATGTTCCCCTTTATATCTTTGTAATATAATTGTTGTTTCAAATTTATACTGTTCCTATATGCAAACCTAGGTATAGAATCAATAAATCTCCTTAAATCTGGTAAAGCCTGTTGTATGGGCCAATTATCAGAAATAATTTTTTGTATTTGTAAAGTAGTTCTGTTATATGTTGTTACATATCGGAGTTGTGTACGAGTAACAGGGGCAGTAGGTGTTATATCAATAATATTTCTTCTGTCCCTAAAATATGGATAAGCATCACCATCTTGTGACCCAGGTACTTAAATCAAATGATATCATTGAAACCTGTTTTAAAACAGACAGAATTGTTTGCATTAACTTTTCATACAATTATTTTATTATATATCAGAGTTTATGTAATGTTTTTATATGTTTTTTTTAAGTATAATGTGGTATTCCTTTAATATATGATGAATTCTATTGGCTGTGACTTAATTGTGGTTTATATAAATTGCTTTTAGTAGGATATTGAGTTAATACTGATAAAGGGTTTTTAACCTGAAAGCTTTGTTCTTGTGATTAAATTATTATGCTACTCAGTTTGTTTTTTCTTTTGTTGCGTTTTTGTTCGAGCTGTGTTTCACTTAAATCGCTGTGGCAACCCCTAACCGGGAAAAGCCAAAAGAAAGACATCATCTTTTCTAAGATGCATCTCTTCAGACTTTGAATCCAAAAGTACTGCTGCCATTTAAAGTCATTACCCATTTGCTTTCTCACAGAAGTTTTATCTGTACCCCATTTCTGCTTTCCGTAGGTACTGGTGCAGATCTTTTCATATTCTTTTTCAGCTAGTTTCTCAACAGGAGATGTCAGGTTGAGTTGTCACTGGATGGAAATGTCTACTGACATGGGATAGGATGCCATCTTTTCCAGGAAAAGGAACAAAAAACAAAACTTCACAGGTACAATGCCCATGTTATCTAATATAGATTCTGTATGCTGAAAAAACTACTTATCATTTTATCCTTTTCACTTCTGGATTAATTTGTGTAAACAAAAGTGTTGCAGGAATATTAAACAAATTATTTAGAAAGTGCACACAGACACACATTGTGATGAGGTGCATTACTTCTGCATAAGTGTGTTTGTCCTTGTGCCATCCAGCTTGCCCATTCTGCAGATCTAGAATAAGAATAAAGATCTGGCATCCCCACTGCTAGCAAGTGATATATGTGTATTCATTTGCTAGACATAGACAGACTTCAGCAAGTCAGTGTCAGTTGGAAGATCCATTTATCTGCAGGGGAACTGAGGAAGGGTATTCTTAACCCATCAAGATCAGACCCTTTTGTAGATCAGTTAATGTAATAAGAGTTAATTTTTTGTTCTTTGGTTGAGTTGAGGTTGAGTTGATTTTAAAACTACTCAGGTAGAAGGAGACAGAGAATCAAACTAAGATAAGCCAGAAAGCAGAAACATGTGAGAAACACTAAGCTATAACAATCAAGTCAAAGAGCCACAACAGCAAAGGTAACCTGGAAAGGGAGCATTTTGGGCCACTGCACTGTGGTAAACAGTGGCAGCAGCTACTCTTACAGAAGTGGACAAGACTTCCTCCTCTGCCAGTTGATGAAATACCCAGTGGCACCACAGAAACCACTGTCCCTTCCTCTAATGTAAAATTGGATTGAAAGTGAACCATTTCACTCCCTTAGTCCCTGGGGATAAACCTAGTTAACATCCACTTCGGTGCTCCCATGTGCTTGTCAGAAAGAGCCCTCTTCCATTTTCTGCTTTTACCCCTCTCCTAGGAAATTAGTGAAGATGGTATTGGGAAGGAGTGGAATCCATCAGGTGCATGTTGGTGACCTAACCTGTCCCATCTTGAAACACGGACCAAGAAGTCTAACAGATGCATGAGTCCAAGTGTAGGCAGGAAACCCTGTGGCATAATTAAAGTGAGGGACAGCATGTGCCGACTGAGGTGGGATCCCCCCAGCCCATGTTTGGGGGTGCACTACCATCCTGTTTCATTCATCTCCTTGGAGAGATGGAATGTGAGTGCACCTGGTGGGACCTGAAAGATTATGAACTATGCCTGGAGAACAAAGCCAGAGGAAACTATGGTTGAAGTCTGTAGTGGTCCTGACATTCAGATCGGTCAACCAACCTAAGTATAGGTACAAAAGACTAATTGAATCATCTAGTAGCTGGTTCCTTCCAAAGTTTCTCACAGGAAAGCTGGCACTTGGCAAACATTTTATTTGATAAAACAAATGATTAGAGGTCTTGGGGCTGAAACAATATCATCCTGTTATCAAACTTTAAATGGGTAGGAAGCCCAACTCGCTGGCTTGGAGGCAGGAGTGGAATGTGGTCAGCTACTTTTGTTAAGCAGAACTGTTGCTGTGGGATGAACTGAATACAGAGTTAAGGCACCTGATGCTGATGCTTATCACCCCATAAAAGGTGTTGGTTGATACAGACAGCAGGATGGTGGCCATTGAAGTTGAATCTGCTAAAGAGTGTAACAATGCACCTGCCAAATCAGTTGGCCCTGAAAATGGATGGTGCTGGGTTGTCAGGCCCATATCTAGCCATCACCAGTGCTGAGAACCAAGGGATGATGAATAAGAGGGACACTGCAGTGGCACTGAAGCCCATGGTGAGGGCCTGGGTGCAGCTGCCACAGATGCAGATCTTAGTGGTAGTAGCAAATATTCAAATGAAAGTTTGAAGGATAAAGTGGAAAAGGGTTTCATGTGAATAGTAGTTCAGCATGGATCAGTCTGTCCTGAGAGATAGGCAAGTGCCATTCCAAAAGAATGGCTTCCATTCTCCTTGGCTGATTGAATGGGAGTCAGGTTCAGATCCCCAAATCTGGAGTAGTGGAGACAGGCACCTTGTGCCATCCAGTGCGGTGATGGAGACAATCCTGGAGAAGTCAGTGGGGGCCCCCTGGGAGGGTTCTGCTTTCTTTGTAAAGGGCAGGGTGCCTAGGAATTGGTTCACCCCTAGAGGAGGCCCATGATAGGGAAAGCTTTGCAGTTCTGGCAGTGTTAGGTGAGCTATCATTAGCCTTTTAAAATCCATGGGAGAAGGTGTAAGATTTGCACCAGGCCATACCCATATCTGCAGCAGGTTTCCAAGGTGAACAGCCTCTGGCATGTTAGAACAATGTAGATAAGGGAACATGGCAAGCCAAATTCCTAACTTTGGGATAAGGATTGACTCTAGGAGCCTGGTTGGTTGGGCTTGGGCATGAAGCAATGCTGGGCATGTGCAGTGGCTAGATGAGGTGTCACCAGTCTACATGCCCCCCCCCCCCGGGGGGGATAGCAGTGGTGACTTTGGACACATGACAGGCCCTTCCTGTGGATCAACCTGTCTGTGGCTGGTGCTGCTCCTGACAGGCATCCCATATCTTCTGGCAGCTAGCAGCTTGTGTAAAACTGGTGTGGACCAGGGGAATCCAGCTATTTAATTAAAGTAAAGCATTGAGAAGGCCTGAGACAGGTATTGATGCAATGTGATTTCTGAGTCGGAAGTCTGAATGAGAGCAGATCCTCCTTTCTTAGCGAAGGGAAGCTCTGTGATGTCCTGCAGTATTGGTGGTAGGGTCTTCTGAGAAGCCCATGGGCACTCACAATTTGATGTTCATCGTGTTTCACTGTTGCAGTCATTATACTTGGGTTATCCTGCTGGCAGGCTACCCTCAGTCGGCCTGAATTCCAAAGTCCTGATCCCGCGTCGGTTGCTGTCGCCTCTTCCCTGACGTCAGTGCGCCAGGGGTATATAAGATGCAGCCGACGCCATTTTCTTCAGTCTTTCTTGCCGCGCGGTGCCCGAAGCAAAAGCAGTCCGCAAGTGCTGGTCGGCCGACTCCTGAGATTTTCTAAATTGAATTTCAGAACCGAAGTCTTCAATAAAGCTAAGTACCCCTTTGGGGAAACTTTTTCTTGCTCAAGACCGATGTCAGTAAAAGTTAACAATTGTGTTTCTTGTGGGAAGCAAATACCTCATAAGGATTTTCACTCTTACTGTATTCCTTGCCTAGGCCCTAACCACGACGTTGCTAGCTGTCGGTTTTGTGCTAGATTCAACTAACGCACTATTAAGCGTCGGTTTGATTTTGCTTTACATTACTTTGGCCGAAGATTTAATTACATAATGCCATTGGAACAACCGACGACCAGAATTCATAAAAAACGCAGAGAGCCAGGATTGTTCAGAATCCAAGAAAAGGCTCAGATACTTCCTTTTACTTCCTCAGCACAGGCCCCTTGCTATCCTCCCTGTACTAGATATTGTTGATGATGTTTTTTCTGAATCCAGTTTGTCTCCTGATTCTTTACCCCCTGCACCAGTCAAGCCAGATATGTACTACAGGGTCCCAGACTCTCATAAATTTCTTTATAAAAACCCTGCTGCTGACCCAGAAACAATTTCTCAGGGTCCCAAAGGGGTCAAGGCTTCCACTGCAAAAAACCCTGTTCCCTCTGATAGGAATTCTAGAGCACTGGATAGATGGGGGAAAAAGGTTTACACTTCTGCTACTTTAACTGTAAGGGCTTTAAACTGCCAGTTTCACATGCTTAAATATCAACAATACCTAATGTCTTTGCTAAAACAGAAGATGCTTGCAAGCTCAGAATGTCCTGACAATAAGGAAATGCAGGATTTATTGCATGCAGCTGAACAAGTGGGAAAGCATACTCTGCAATGTGGTTTTGATTCATTAGAGGCTTCTTGCAGAGCCGCAGTTACAGGCTCTGTCATTCGAAGGCATGCTTGGTTAAAAGAACAAAGTTTACCTGATCATGTTAAAGTAAAATTATTGGATGCTCCATTACAGCATGATACTTTGTTTGGTGTTAAGGCAGAAGAGGTGTTAAAGAAAATGGAGGATAAAGCAAAATCAATGCAGACAGTAAAGGATTTCCTACAGGTTCAGCCACCTAGATTTAGCAGGAACTGGCCTTCTAAAAATTGGTCCTTTCCAGTGTCAGACAGGCCACAAAGAGGGAGATACAGACGCCTAAGAGGCAGATCTCAGCCCCAAGGCTCATACAGACCTAAACAATGGGATGCTTCAGCCCCCAAAGTTGGAGAAGACAAATCACAACCTTATAGGAAACAGCCCCAATGACTCCCCTCTACAAAAGCCAAGCACTTACCTTTTGACAGCACCCTTAGGGGGAAAACTAGCACTTTTCTCACAAAATTGGCACATGATCACCCAGGACAAATGGGTACTGAATATTGTTTCTCAGGGTTAGAGGTTCCACTTTCACACCCTTCCAAGGTCAAAAGGTATGCCAGACCTGCCACAAAAGCAATGGCAGAGGCACAAAAGCAAATTTCAGCTCTTATGGACATGAGAGCTATCCAAAAAGTACCACAGCAAGAACAGGGGTAAGGATTTTACTCAAGACTTTTCTTGGTACCCAGAAAGGACAAAGCCTGGAGACGAGTACTGGACCTGTCAATTCTAAATACTTTCCTGGATGTTCCAAAATTCAAAATGTTGACACTGCAGCAACTTCTACCCATGCTGGACAAGAAGGCTTGACTAGTTACTTTGAACCTCAAAGAGGCATACCTGCATGTCCCAATCAGACAATCTTGCAGAAGATACCTCAGATTCATAGCTGGCTCAATGCATTACCAATTCTCTGCACTGCCCTTTGGCTTATCTACTGTGGCCAGGGTCTTCACAAAATGCCTGGCACCAGTAATTGCATTTTGCAGACAAAAAGGAAATTCAAATATATCCCACTTGGACGACTGCCTTATTCAAGCAAAGAGCAAGGACATTCTACTAAAACATCTGGCGTTTGTAAAAGAATTACTAATTTGCCTAGGGTACACAGTAAACAAAAAGAAATCAAAACTAGTGCCCTCTCAAGAGATAATATTCCTGGGTGCAAGCTTAAATACAACTGCCCAGATGGCTTATCTCACGCCAGACAAGCAAAGGCAACTGACTCATTACTTTCAAATGATGGCAACAAAGACCCAGATACCTGCAAGAAAAATTCTGCAGGCTTTGGGCTTCATGGCATCTTGCATCCTGCTAATTCCATATGCAAGACTGCATATGAGGAAACTACAATGGTACCTAAAAAGCTTTTGGACTCAACATTGCCACAGCCTGGAAACAATAATAACTCTTATTCCCTGCCTGCAACAGGAGTTTCAATGGTGGGCACTGGCCTGTCACCACAACAAGGGACAGCCTTTCACTTTACCCACAGCCAGGCAGACACTAACAACAGATGCACTGGATTATGCCTGGGGGGCACACATGGCAGGAAAATGTATTCAGGGCATGTGGCCCATGAACCAAATGCATCTTCACATCAGTCAAAAAGAGATGCTAGCTGTACAGAATGCCCTGACAGCCTTCAAGGACCTACTACATCCAGGACAACTATTACTAAAGACAGACAATACTACAGTTATGTGGTACATAAACAAGCAAGGGGGCACACATTCCTACCCCCCCTGCAGGCAAGCCATGACTTTGTGGAACACAGCACTGACCTATCAAGTACATCTGCAGGCACAATTCCTGCCAGGAAAAAAAAATACTCTGGCAGATGAACTAAGCAGAAACCTCATGGACCCTCACAAGTGGAAACTAAATCCACAGGTCTTCAGCATGATAACAAGGAAATGGGGATGTCCAGACATAGATCTCTTTGCCTCCCCTCACAACTACCAACTACAGAGATTCTGCGCAAGGACTTATCACTCACAAGCATGGAAAGTGGATGCTCTATCTTTCAGCTGGAAAACCCTAACAGTTTATGCCTTTCCACCACTGCCTCTCCTTCCCAAGGTGCTCCTAAAAGTCAGACAAGAGAAGCCAAAAATGATTTTGATTGCCCCAGACTGGCCACGCCAGCACGGGTACCCAATCCTAAAGAGCTTGTCTCAAGGCCCAGCCTGGACTTTACCTCTAATTCATCATCTTCTGACTCAACAAAACAATCAGATCCTGCACAGCCAACTCAGAACCTTAAATCTGGCTGCATGGCAGATAATATAGCCACTCAGAACACACCTCTCTCGAAATTAGAAGCACACCACGACAATCGAAGCCAACTTAAAAAGCTGATGTATCCTTTATTTGTAGAAAGTAAGCGCTTTCACGCCTCACAGGGCGCTTCTTCAGACTTTAATGAAAATAAAAAGTAAAAAAACTCCCTTATATCTCTACTTAACTCTTTCTTAAGCCAATGAAATCTGTGAATGTCAATTAGCTAATTAATTCTAATTAATTCTAATTTACAGCATTTAATTTCCTTGTCTTTAGAGAGATCTTTATAAAGACAGTTGTTGACTGATAGAATTGTCTAATAAAACTGGCAGTCTACTGTGAGTTTCTAAAAATAATAATAAAATATTAATAAAATATATTCATACACATGATGTACCTATACGCAAACAGACATACATAAAAAATTCATATAGAAACATAAAAATATAAAAATACATAAACATATAAATATGAAAATGTAAAAAATATATACATATACATATCCATATCTGTATACTTATATGTGACTCAATCTATACCTCGATGTTATGTATAAATATATAAGTATGTAAAAGTATATATATATATATATATATATATATATATATATATATATATATATATATGTAAATAAGTATGTATAAAAATATATATAAAAATATATATATATGATACATAAAAAAAAAATATATATATACATATATATATATATATATATGTATATATGAATATATATGTGGACGTATGAAATAAATTTAATATATGATGGAAATGTGTGTGAATGTAAATATAAAAGGGAATGTAAAAATGTATATAAAAAAGTATGTATATGCTTATATATGTATGTGAGAATCGCATGAATGTGTATGTGAGAGTATGTGGTAAAAATCAGTATGAATTAAGTGCAATATGGGTACTTGAATGAGAGAAGCTAGTGTATGCAAGTGAAGAACTGTATGGAAAGAGCAGTGTTGTTAATGTCTCAATGGTCTATCTTTCAAAAAGGGTTTTAAAGAAACTCTATCATTGAGACCATGTCTAATATCAGCTTGTAGTCTGATTATCCATTTGTTCTCTTCTTTTTCAGTAAAGTTGCTTATGTTTCCTAGCCTTGTGGTGGTATGTATCAGTTCTAAAACCATGAACTTAAATTTATGTGTGGTATCATTATAAATCACATGTTTGGCTAGGGCATTGGTCTCATTCTCTTTGCTTATGGCATATAGATGTTCCCTAATTCTCTCTCTTAATGTTCTATTCGTTTTACCAACATAATACATATTGCATTTCTGACAAACACCTAAATAAACAACATTTCTGGAAGTACAACTAGCATAGAAATCAAACTCATAACATACTTGTGTGTCAGGATGTATAAAAGTATTTCTATTATATATATATTGACACTGGTTACAATTGTAACAAGGAAAAGTTCCCTTTTTTACTGAAAGTATTCTAGTCTGTTTGTGCTCATAACATAGTAGTCTCTTCAAGGACCTAGTGTTCTTATAACTGAAGCTCGGATGTTGACCTACTATCTTACTAATCTCTTCATCTAAAGTCAAAATTCCCCAGTTCTTTCTAATAACATCTGTTATCATTCTATTACAGTTAGTATAAGGAATATTAACTCTTTGTCCAATCTTGTTATTTCTTTTCTGATGAATTACCATATTATTATTCTGTTGTTCAGCACCTTCTATATATGGACGTCCTTTACCTGTTCGATCCACATAATTTAGATTCTCTAAATCTTTTTTATTATAACCCCTGTCTGATAAATCCTTTTCTGTGTCTAATAAGGCTTTTTTTTGTGTGTCTAATAAGGCTATTTTTTACATTTTCATATTTATATGTTTATGTATTTTTATATTTTTATGTTTCTATATGAATTTTTTATGTATGTCTGTTTCATGATAGGTACATCATGTGTATGAATATATTTTATTAATATTTTATTATTATTTTTAGAAACTCACAGTAGACTGCCAGTTTTATTAGACAATTCTATCAGTCAGCAACTGTCTTTATAAAGATCTCTCTAAAGACAAGGAAATTAAATGCTGTAAATTAGAATTAATTAGAATTAATTAGCTAATTAACATTCAGAGATTTCATTGGCTTAAGAAAGAGTTAAGTAGAGATATAAGGGAGTTTTTTTACTTTTTATTTTCATTAAAGTCTGAAGAAGCGCCCTGTGAGGCGTGAAAGCGCTTACTTTCTACAAATAAAGGATACATTAGCTTTTTAAGTTGGCTTCGATTGTCGTGGTGTGCTTCTAATTTCTTTTTTCTACTGGACTTATAACTTTGTTTTGGAGGCACTTCACCCCTTAAGTATACATTTTATTTCAAAACACCTCTCTCTAAAGCTGTTATGGATGTCATTTTGGAAGCCAGGAGGCCCAGCACCAGGAAATCTTATGCAGAAAAATGGAAGAGATTCTGTTCTTGGAACCAGGCACAAGGACTTGAACCACTTGTTCCAAATATTGCTCAGATTTTACAATACCTAACTGAGATGCTGGACAAAGGCCTATCCTTCTCATCAATTAAGATCCATGCCTCTGCTATTTCAGCTCATTACAATGCGGAACCTCCTATTTTCGCTCATCCACTGCTAAGACAGTACCTCAGAGGGGCAAAAAACATAAGACCCCCAAGGAGAGCACCGATACCTACATGGGATCTCAACTATGTTTTAGAAAAGCTCACACTACCTCCTTTTGAGCCAGGCAATACAGCTGACATAAAATTCTTATCATGGAAAACTGCTCTGCTCCTAGCATTAACTTCAGCAAGAAGAGTCTCAGAGTTACATGCATTAATGGCAGTGGAAACTTTTATCATTTTTCATCCGGACAGGGTTTCTCTAAGGACAAACCCAACATTTATGCCAAAGGTAGTATCCAGTGTGGCTCTTAACCAAACCATTCATTTGCCAACATTTTATCCAAATCCCCAGAATAAAGGGGAGAGACTTCTGCACTCTTTGGACATACACAGGCAGCTACGCTTCTACTTGGACAAAACAAAAGCTTTCAGAAAAACTGAGCAACTGTTTGTAGCATATGCTGCAGGATCACAAGGAAAGCAGACTATTTCAAAATGGATAGGATGCTGTATTCATTTCTGCTATGCAGAGCATGGCAAGTCAGTGCCTAAGAATATTAGGCCACATTCTACCAGGGCAGCAGCCACTTCAGCAGTCTTTCTCAGAGGAGTACCAACCAAGGAAATTTTGGAGGCTGCAACTTGGAGTTCAGTGCACACTTTTACCAAGCATTATCACTTATCTCTTTACTCTAAATCCAGAGCAGGCTTTGCCACTGCAGTTCTGCAGGGCCTCATAGCCACTCCTAATCCTATTTAGACCCAGCCGCCCTAACTCAGCTTTGGGATTCAACTCAAGTGTAATGACTGCAACAGTGAAACACGATGAACATAGTACAGTTGTGTACCTACCATAAATGTAGCTGTTCGAGTGTATTCACTGTTGCAGTCCAGGTTACCCACCCTCCATCCCCCTTTCTTTGCTGGGACTTATCTATACTTCTCTATCCTATACAACCTGTGTGGTGTATTTGCTTGTAGATTAAGGTATTGTTTTTATTTTACTGTATGTTTTTATAAGCAATATATATATTGCCTACCTTCTTGGGGGCACCTGACATCTGGGGCAAGAAAAACTGAAGAAAATGGCGTCGGCTGCATCTTATATACCCCTGGCGCACTGACGTCAGGGAAGAGGCGACAGCAACCGGACTTTGGAATTCAGGCTGACTGAGGGTAGCCTGCCAGCAGGATAACCCTAGTGTAATGACTGCAACAGTGAATACACTCAAACATCTACATTTATGGTAGGTACACAACTGTACTGTGTAATTAGGTAACCTGCAGGGGACATGGAAGCATAACGGACTCTAACAGAGGAACACTGCCAGGGAGAGAAAGCTCTCAGCTAGGTAGAAACAGCGGCTCACAGGAGGGACCACCCCAACAGAAGTCCAGGAAGGAGTGGGGCATTAATATCCTGTGGGCCAGAGACAACTCCTGTTTGGGAGATAAAGGAGCAGAGGTGGTCCCAGTCCCCAGAAGTCGCCAGTGCATGACAGAGACAGAGTCCCCTTTGCCACAGTCTGGATGTGGCAGATCTGTCCCTCAACAGATGAAGAGAGTATTGCGGGGCTGGTTGGAATCTGAGAGAAAGGCACCATGAGAGGCCTGAGGGTAGAGATGATCTGAAACAGTTAGACAGACTGCAGGAGAGTGGGAGTCCCTGGTCTCTAGCTGCCACTCCTGAAAAATGTCAAAGTCTCCCATGAGGTTCTGGATCAGTAATATGGGAGATTCAGAAGTCCAGATGAGAATGGATCTGTAGCTGAGGGTAGTTACATGGGGTCAGTTAAATTCAACAGGTCTGTGCCTCTGAAGGGTCCAAAGGCATGTGCAATTCTTTACAATTAGGCAGCCTGCAGGAGTTATGGGAAGATGTGTGGTGCAGGATATCCATCAGTGACCAGGTTTCAGTCCTAGATGACTACTTCTCAGGTCTCTGCATGGGGTCAAGATGTCTCCCTTGGGCCTTGTTCTGTCCACCTGTCACTGCTTCCAATTTGTCATGCTTTGAGTGTGTGTCCAAGGAAGCCAAGATGAGAATGGATCTGCCCGCCCATGTCCAAGGGGAGTACAGCATGGTTGGCACACATTGGTAGTTCTGAACCCCTGAAGGGCCCGTGTTCAAAAGCAATTTGGCACAGTCAGGCAGACTGCAGGATTCATGTGTGGATGAGTGGTGTGGTGCATCTATCAGAGGCCAGATCCCAGCCCGAGATGACCATCCTCCAGGTCTCTGCATGAGGTTGAGGTGCCTCCCTTAGGCCCTGTCCTCATTTCCACCATTGATAGATCATGCCAACCAGCTCCTGCTGGTGGAGGGCCCCCATGGCATGTCTCTCTAGGTTAACCTGCACAGGATAGGGTTCTCTTTCCAGGGAATGATCCAAGGGTCGGGGCATGGACCATTCCACGTCCCTGAGGGAAACTCTTGGCAAGACCGACGAGCCCAGGCCATGGTGAAGCAGTCCTATGACACACTGGGGAGTGCCTCTCAGTGCCACCAGCCCTGCACCTTGGAGACTCACTCTCTCTACCTCTATATTTAGCAAGGTTTGCCCATGTGACAGTAGCCCCATAGCCCTCCAGGGCTGCAGGATTGGCCTTTGACCAGCACCTGGGATACCCCTTTCATGGAGAGAGGAACCCCTTGTTCACCGAGGCCCAGGCTCCAACCCCTCCTCTGTCCACCTACTGAGGTGTTTCTGTCTGGTTGATCTTGCCAGTAGCATATGCTTGTCTCAAAGATTAAGCCATGCAAGTGTCAGTGTAAACAGATGGTACAATGAAACTGTGAATAGATCATTAAATTATTATTTATTTATTTATTTAGTTATTTATTTCTCTTTGTTGACTGGGAAAACTCCGACTGGGTAAAACGCATTTTCAACAGAGGCCCAGGGAGAAAAGCCTCACATATAAGTAACACGTGATGCCCACTTATAATTGCTGGGTAAAGCATCTATACTTGATCTTATTTTCATGATTTTTAACTATTTATTACATGAACATAACATTTCAACACAAAAAACAAGAAAAACATTAAGGTAAATTGGCTATCGAAGAATAAAATACAATAGCAGTTAATGTATTTATAGCATGATAATTGCAGGGAAAATATCAAACTGTGCTGTTTATGAGGTTAGTAATAACTTGCAGACAGACAAGTAGTGCAGTAGCTTAAAAATTGATAAGTGAGATATGAAAGGAGAAATTTTGGAAATGAGCAGGAAGATAAATGGACAGAGGAGGAATCATAGTTAGTGGTGAGGTGTGACAGAAGGAGTAAGAGTTTAGGAAATTAGTGCAGCATGAGGAGGAGCAATAAGGCACAAAAGATTGGGAAGCAAAATGGCTGTAAGATTTGGAGAAAAGTACTCTGAGTAAAGCGATCCAAGTGAGCAAGGAAGAACAGAGCCATCTTTAACGTAGGTGCTGTTTATTCAAAGTTTTGAAACTATTTAGTTTTCTATCTGGTTTAACAGTCTGGGGATTTCATTCCAGAATTCTGACACATAATACAAGCAAAGAGAGTCTCCAGCAGTTTTGAATGTCTTACTGATACCTAGTAAGAGTTTACTGCTAGGTCTCTAGTGAGTGAGTAGTAGTAGAGTATTTTGTAATGCTGGCCATTTGTCTTGAGAGTACAATAGGTTGTGGCAATAAGTAGCTTTGGGTATGACAACTGGTTTGAAAGCTCAGACCAGTTTAATTATTTTAATGCAAGGCAGTGGTGTGTTTTAGAAGGTTGGTTGGCTGGATGCAAATTTAGCTATTTTGTAGTAGCAGGTGGGTAGTTTAGTTTTGTACGTAGTGTTGATATTTGCAAGAATAGGGAAAGCATATAACTGCTGCTCTACAGAAAATTGCTGCTGCAGCCATTTGGTATCGGCGATGTAGCTCGCAGGGAAATGTCTTGCGAGCTACACGCCGGAACCCGAGACACAGTTTTCAGTTACTGACTGGCTGATCAGATTGGAGACAGGGAAAGCTAGTGCTTCAGAACCCATTTTAAGGAACTCAGTAGGAAGGTTATCAGCAGCTGAGGTTGTTGCTTTTAATTTGGCTAGAATTCTTTTTATGTTTGATGTTGGGACAGACTGAAAACTATAAGATAGTGTGTTGCTTTCGAGAACAGGTGAAAGTTGAAGGGGTGAAGTGAGGTAGTCATTGATTAATAGTAGAACTTACTGGATAAAATGAGTGTTTAATCGAGTGGCAATGGACTCTCTCTTGTTTGAATTAGAAGGACAGGGTTTAGTGGTATGGCAGGGGTGTAATAGTTTATTTAGAGAGAGCAAAAAAGCTTGGGGCTGTTATGACACATCTGACAATAAAATAATTAATACAACACATGCATTACTTACATGACAATACAGAATGTAGTACACATCTAGTACGGCCGTTCCTGCTAGAATACAGCTGGGCAGCTGTCCGTAAGGATCGCCACCAGCAGAAATATTTCTGCGCATAGGTTACAGCAGCAGCGGCTATACTATTCAGCCGTATTGCTCTACGGAAAATTGCTGCTGCAGCCATTTGGTATCGGCGATGTAGCTCGCAGGGAAATGTCTTGCGAGCTACATGCCGGAACCCGGGACACAGTTTTCAGTTATTGACTGGCTGAAAAGAATGGAGACAGGGAAAGCTAGTGCTTCAGCACCCATTTTAAGGAACTCAGTAGGAAGGTTATCAGCAGCTGAGGTTGTTGCTTTTAATTTGGCTAGAATTTTTTTTATGTTTGATGTTGGGACAGACTGAAAACTATAAGATAGTGTGTTGCTTTCGAGAACAGGTGAAAGCTGGAGGGTGAAGTGAGGTAGTCATTGATTAGTAGTAGAACTGACTGGATAAAATGAGTGTTTAATTGAGTGGCAATGGACTCTCTCTTGTTTGAATTAGAAGGACAGGGTTTAGTGGTATGGCAGGGGTGTAATAGTTTATTTAGAGAGAGCAAAAAAGCTTGGGGCTGTTATGGTGCTTTTGTGGAAGATTATGTAGTCTGATTTCTTGTCAGATTTAACAAGAAACTTGGTACTGTTTTTGAAATATCTAAAATGTTGGTGGGCATGTTGTGTTTTATTCTTATGCCTTTCTTTCCATGCTTTAACTCTTTGCAGCATGAGCTGTTTGGTTTCTTTTGTCAGCCATGGTGCTGTTACTTTTTACTCTTCTTGTCCTAACTGGTGCTGAATCATTTAGTATTTTTATAAGGTGTAATGAGCATTATTCTTAATACATGCCAGTTGCAGAGGGACAGGACTGTAATTAATGTGTCTTTGGCAAATCTGGTTGAACTACATACTTGTTTATAGATTATCATGTAAGATAAGGCTTCCTTGGGGGTGTTGTCAGATATCCAGTGTAGGATGTTTTCGGCTGTGGTAATGTTGTTGCCTGGTGAGATGTACACTGCTGAGATATATATACAGATTTTTTTTTATTCTGAGGTATGCAATCAGAAGTTCAGCATTATTAAATGTTGGGATATTTAAATGGACTGGAATTATTTCAAAGCTGTTTTTATAAATAACAGAAGTATCACCTGTTCTTTTAAGATCTCTGTCAATTCTGAGTATGTTAAAACCTGGAGGAATGATTTCATTGTCAGTTATTTTTTGTTTTAGCTGGGTTTCAGTGGCGATTAGAATGTCTGGGAAGTAAAAATCTAGACATGCATGGATGTCATGAATTTTGTTGCATATATTTCTGAGGTTAATGTTGAAAAGAATGAGGCTGTATTCATTGCCTGATGAGAAAGATGTGTTGGGAGGATTGGAAATTAATGGGTTGGCCATGGTAGGTAGTCGATGTGTGGGTCTAGAGTTAAGGTGACTATCTCCACTAAGTTTCATGATGGAGGTGGGGTGAGTAGAGCTATGAAGCAATTTTTAGTCGGATCTGACTTTTAATACTGCTGAAAACAGGCCATTCTTAATTTTAATAGATCTATAAGAGAACAGATCTGAGCATGTATATTGGTACAGAGGAGAGATACACAGAGAGAGAAAAAGAGGGTTTTGAGATGTAATGTAAGTGTGTTTGTGATTGGTTTGGGATATGTGTATGAATATTATGGTAGCTAATGAAGTGAGCTAGTGCTGTGAGTGTACAAAACAGTTGCAATTGACTTAGTGTCATTGTGATCTGAGATGGTGAGAGTTTAGATGTTGGGTTGAAGAAGGGGGAGGTTTGGTAAGATGATGGTTGTATGGTATATTAATAAAAGGAGTGGTATGAGAAATGGAGAGAAAGAAGTGTGGTAAAGGATGGGAGATGTTTGCAAAGTAGAATATAGACAGTTGAGGTAATGGAGTGTGGTTAGGGTGTGTACAGAAAACTGTATGGTGTGAGTTTGTTGGCAGGGGGAGGCGAAGAAGTGAGTAGTGTATAGATGAAAGAGGAGACCAAAAATGTCGTCAAAAATAAAAGCTATAAGTAGTTATATGAGTATCTGAAAAAGTGCTTTTGTAATATTGGTAAGTATTTATGTATGTGTGTGTATGTGTTAATGTATGTATATATGGAGCTATGTCACATGATCGAGTTTTCAGAAACTCAAAATTTATACAGACGAGGCATATGATCGAGTTTCTGAAAACTTGAGCATCAAAAAAAAAAAAATAAAAAATCCCCAAAAAACACAAAATCTACTTTTTTAACATTCATATAGAGGGAGCTTGCCCCCCTCAACCCCTGTAAATTATATATATCATCTCCGAGATCACACCACAGTGAATAAAATGATAAATTTCCTGATCCTTGCTGTACCGCGATCTCCATTCAAAAGCTTTGAATTTTCAAAAACTCGGTCATATGGTCTCGACCATATGAATTTTGAGTTTCTGAAAACTTGATCAAATGACACATTTACACATGTTATAATTTACACATGTGCATGTGTGAATGGATTGATAAGGATGTTAGTAAGCAGAAGTGTGTATGGAAAAAAAGTGGGTTTTGAATGTCTGTAAAGAAAGTTTTAAGTCTGTGGAATGGGCTGCGCGGGAACTGACAGAGTATAGACATTGGAGAGTTTTTAATGTGTATGTATTTAATGTGGGGGTAATAAGTACTACACTGTGGGAGAAGTTAAGAAGGAATAAATATAAAGGTTTGTTTGGTGACTGGGGAATTGGGGATAGGAGAGGAGCAAAGCGGGCAGAGATAAACAATCACAGTACCAGGAGACAATCAGTCTATGCAGTTAACTTTAGCCCAAGTGATGGTAAAGAAATCCATGTAAAATCATGAAATGGTAAAGAGACCTTTAAATCAAATATGGTTCTTTTGATCCCTCCACTATTACGTGTGTAGCTGTGGGAATTCTGGAGCTAATACATGCTGATGAGTGCTGACCTTCACGCATGTATTTTTCAAATCAAAACCAATCTGGGTCTGAGCCCAACAGTTTTAGTGACTGTATAAAAACCTCAGATCCTGCACCTTCATGGCATTGACATGACATTTGAAGTCTGCCCTACCAACTTTCAATGGTACTGTCTGTGCCTACGATGATGACCACAACTAATGGGGAATGAGGGTTTGATTCCAAAGGGGGAGCCTGAGAAATGGCTACCACATCCAAGGGAGGCAGCAGACATGCAAATTTCCCACTCCTGACTGGGGGTGGTAGTGATGAAAAATAACAATACAGGACTCTTTCGAGGCCATGTAACTGGAATAAGTAAACTTTAAATCCTTTAACTGGGATATATTGGAAGGCATGTCTGGTGCCAGCAACTGCAGTAATTCCAGCTCCAGTAGCATATATTAAAGTTGCTGCAGTTGAAAAACTTGTAGTTGAAGTTAGGGATTGGGCTGGTGGTTTGCTGTGAGATGAGCTACTGCCTGTCTCAGACCTTGCATCACGCCAGTCCCTCAGTGCTCTTAACTGAGTGTCCTGGGGGTTCAAAGCATTTACTTTAAAAAAAAAAAGAGTGTTCAAAGCAGGCCAGTCACTTGAATGCTTCAGCTATTAATAATGGAATAGGACTCTGGTCCCATTTTTTTGTTTTTTTTTGGAACTGGGACCATAAGGTCATAAGCACAAGGGCTGTAAGGGTACTCTTCCAGTATTGTTGATATGTATTTGTGAGTGAGGTAATGTATGCTAAACCTGAGGCTGCAGTATTTTGAAGCATTCATCCTACTGTGAGGTACATAAAATTCTGAATTAGTGTAAATAGTTAACTAGGGGTGTGTGGGGGGGGGGGGCACAAATCTTTAGGGACAAAACTCCATCTGCAGATATGCTTTAGTTTTGTTGTAGCAAGTTTCAGAATTCTCTGTTTATGCACTGAAGATACAGTTTGCTTTTCACATAGTATAGAATGCAGTTGTAATAAGGAACCAAACCTCATCCAGAAGTGAGAAGAAAAAAACAAAACCTCACAGGTGTTGAAGACTGCTATCCCTTCTGGGTTCGGTGAATCAGGACCTTTTGAAGAGGAGGACCTGCCAGGAAGAAATACTTTGGGTGACACAGCAGAGAAGCACCTCCCCACAAAACACTGAGATCAGATGGTGCCTCATATCAGATGAGAGGAAATAAATAAAAGCCTTACCTGAAGTTTCAAGCTTGAACCAGACACCCCATCATGGAGGCCACTTCCTATCCACATCATAAAGTGAAAAAATAGGTACAGCTTTAGAAAGCTAGATGCAGATTTCTGTTTGGTTGAGAGAGACCTGAAACTAAGGTCCCTGCTTGAGCCAGTGCTTCCCAGAAAGGGACATTTTTGACTCAAATAGGGGTAGCAATGAGCTTCATCACAGAGACCTACAATGTACACTCATCCTCATGTGGTGTGAAGGAAGGCCATAAAGCAGAGCATACTGAAAAAGAACCCCAGAGCAAGACCAGGAACCCTCCTAGAAAATGAGGTGTGAACAAGTTAACCTGTTCACAATAGATGCTGCCCCCAACAAAAAAGAGATGGGGTTGGCAAACTTTAAAGGGAAGAATCACCCCCAGTTCATTTGTCTCCTTCCATTAGTATTTCCATACACAGTCAGGCTTGGATAAAAAGTACCCCTCAAGAAGTGCATCTCCCATCACCATGATAGCAATGGCTTTATGAGCCTAAGAAAACAGACTCCCAGGCAGAAGACCTGGTTGTGGCAACTGACCCATGGAAAGGAGAGAGAGAGAGAGACAACAAGTAACAGACATCTGCCAGCCAAGGGACTGACAGTTGAGTGAGGAGGCTTGAAACCAGCCATAGCAATAGAAACTGTCCAAAAAGACTGCCTGTTAGAATACCAGGGAGATCCATGTGGCAGCGCCTGCTATCTCATGCATCTTGGGCTGGGTTAGTTCACATTTTGCCCTTCTCGGGGAAGGGACATCATAGAAGTCCTGTCCTTTTAATCCCTTACCAACAATGAGGAATTCATCTTTTATGGGGTGGTATTACACAGCCATATTGCCCCAGGGAGAAAGCAGCACATTTGCAAGCAAGGTGGGAAAGGTTCTCAGGTGTCTCAAAGGCCATTCCCCCACTTCTTCTGGGAGGAGATAGGAGAAGGAAAGAATATCAGCACACAGGGTACTAATTACGTCTGGTCTGAGAGTGGGAGGGAAAAAGTAATCCTCCCTACCCCTTTCTCTCAGCAGAGAAACAGTCTTTTCTGCTTGTTGTGTGGCAGAGCCTGAGGCACTTTCTGACTTACATTCAGAAATAGTCACAGCAGTATGAGGTTCATAAGAAAACACTGCCCTTTAAACAGCCTTAAGAGACAGCTCCATTGAAATCCTGGAGGAGTGGGGAAAAGGGCAAGAATGTGGGAGACTAGAGGAGAGCCAGAAGTTGGCCATGGCAAAGAGCACTTGACAGGTTATAAATGCCAGGCCATGTCACAGAGCTGCCTGGCAGCCAAGAAGGCATTGTGCATTGTCTAAAGCCCCTTCCCAAAAGGCTACCCTGTCAAAAGGGGAATCAGGCTCCCAATCTTGACTTGAGGGTGAGGGTGGTGACTCACACAGGTGTACTTCAGTGTCTGCTACTCTGTCTTGGTCATTCTTCATCCAACATATAGAGACATAAACAAATAAGGCTGTGCCATAATGGCACTTTCTAGGGTGAAGGCCAGATCCTCCTTTATCCCAGACTCAGGAAGGGTCTCCGGTATAGCCCTGATCAACTCTGTCAGTAGACTTCAGAATGAGGACAAGTGAAATGCACAGTAGAGGGCTGCAAGTCCCAATGTGGATGAAGAATCTAACTTCTTGCATGCCCTGTCCTCCTCTGGGATCACCCTGTCCACCTTCTAAGCTCACTGCAGCATCTCTGAGTAGTCAGCCAAAGAGTGATAAGATTAATTTCACTTTCTAACGGGTAATGTTCAATGTCTGCTTTCCTGGAATAGCATCAGCAAATGTTCCTTCAGACTTGATTGATGGCATAAGCAAAGACTAGAAGCATTAGTGAGATGACCACGGTGTTCAGAAAAAATGTCTGTCATGCCCAATTTGATCCCAAGTACAAACAAGAATCCCAGTGCCACATCACTTCCTTAAAGGTGGCAATGTCCCATTAGGAATTAGGGGAGCTGTATGATCTTAAGCTTTAACTTTCTAAAAAATGAATACCACAGTGAATATTTCCTTATGGGACCCATTGGTGGGTTACAGCTCTGAATCTCCATACTCTGAACATAAACGAGCAGACAGTGCATGTTTGGAATCGAGATGAAGGAGACCTCCTCATGATCATGTGCCTGTGAAAGTTAGTATTCTGGAAGGAGAGACTTACACTGGACTGGATGCTGGCATCCAGCAGAAATCCCAAAAGGTTGCACCTGTGATTCTAGGTGTCACTTTTGCTGAACAGGTGCCTGATTTGTCATGCCTGGCCATTGTTCATTGAACTCACCTTATGATTATTCCTTCACCCAGCCAACTAGTGCAGATGAGTTGAATTTTAGATCTTAGGGAAGATACCATTTGTATTTATTTGTTGTTCATATTATATCAGCCTTCAGTGGTTTGACAGTTCATGCTGCCGGCTTTCTCATTTTTGCTGTATTTGTTTCTAAGATGCCTTGGCCCCCTAGTACGCTTGATCTATGACCAAAAGACTGAGGAGGACATTTCACTAGTAATCATTAAAAGAATCAGGTCAATGGGGCAGTAGAAGGTAGATGGTGACACTGTGGGATGCACATCCTGGGGTGGAAGCCAAGATAGCCTTCTTCTAGACCTAAAGTCCCCCTCATAGACAAGGAGGATCAGTGCAGAAGTCCCCTAAAAGCAAGGAGGATCAGAGAAAAAGTGAAGTATCATTAGTTGGTGATGATCCCTGCTTCCATTATTTGGTGATGATCCCTGCTTCTGGGCAGCCCAGCAGGCCTTGGACTACATTGCCTTCCACCAGGAGGCAATGATCCCAGATACTTCTTCAAGCAGAATCTCTGGAAAAACTCTGGTTTATCCAGTTAGCATCTAGGGGAACTGCTAAGTGGGTCTCATGGGGAGCTTTCTTCTGCCATTCTTTCTGAATTTGGATTTTTTTTTTTGCCAAGGGAAACCAAAGGCATGTGAAAGCAAGAGCATTTTGTCAGTGATAGTAAAGATTGAAATCCAAAGCTACGTGAATGGTAATAAAAGAGCATTCAGTTGTGTAGGGACAGAGATGTTTACGGAACTGACATGTGATGTCATATTATGAGATGCATCTTTTCTTGGGTACATGTTCATCCCTGAGCACAGGATCGTACAAATAAAAGATGCCAAATACTGACTGCTAAGTAGATGGCCCCAACATAGGACCCATCAAGAATGGCCCTCAATGTTAGGTCTCATCTTTTCCAAAAGACTGACCATTTTCAAGTCAAAACTTTCTCAAACACAAATGGGGCTTGATAACAGTTTCCTTTAAATATTCCATGTAGTTTGAAATTGGGCTACTGTTGGCCGAAGGAGGAGAAGAGGCTGAAGGCATGGCCGAAGGCAGGAAGAGAGGAGAAAGGCTAGGACTGTGGTAGTGAGGGTCGGAACTTTGAATGTTGGCAGTATGACTGGTATAGGGAGAGAGGTAGCTGATATGATGGACAGAAGGAAGGTTGGTATATTGTGTGTGCAAGAGACCAGATGGAAGCGGAGTAAGACTAGGTGTATCGGAGGTGGGTTCAAATTGTTTTATCATGGTGTGGATAGGTGGAGAAATGGCGTAGGAGTTATTCTGAAGGAACAGTATGCTAAGAGTGTTTTGGAGGTGAAAAGAGTGTCAGATAGAGTGATGTTTATGAAGCTGGAAATTGATGGTGTAATGATGAATGTTGTTAGTGCATATGCTTCACAAGTTGGGTGTGTAATGGATGAGAAAGAAAAATTCTGGAGTGAATTGGATGAAGTGGTGATGACTGTACCCAAGGGTGGGAGAGTGGTGATTGGAGCAGATTTCAATAGGCATGTTAGTGAAGGGAACAGAGGGGATGAGGAAGTGTTGGGTAGGTATGGTGTTAAACAAAGGAATGCAGAAGTTCAGATGGTAGTGGATTTTGCAAAAAGGATGGACATGGCTGTGGTGAATATGTATTTTAACAAGAGGGAGGAGCATAGGGTGACATACAAGAGTGGAGGAAGATGCACACAGGTGGATTATATCTTATATAGGAGGGCCAGTTTGAAGGAGATTGGAGACTGTAAAGTGGTGACCGGAGAAAGTGTAGTCAGGCAGCATAGGATGGTGGTTTGTAGGATGACGTTGGTGATCAAGAAGAGGAGGAGGAGTGTGTGGGCAGCACCAAGGATCAAATGGTGGAAATTGTGATGTGGAGTTCAGGGATGAGTTAAGACGGGCACTGGGTGGCAGTGAAGAGTTAACAAATAGCTGGGTAACTACATCAGAGCTAGTAAGGGAGACGGCTAGAAAGGTGCTTGGTATCACATCAGGACAGAGGAAGGACGACAAGGAGACATGGTGGTGGAATGAGGAAGTACAGAAGAGTATACAGGCAAAGAGGTTGGCAAAGAAGAAGTGGGATGGTCAGAGAGATGAAGAAAGTAGACAGGAGTTTAAGGAGATGAGGTGCATGGCAAAGAGAGAGGTGGCAAAGGCTAAGGATAAGGCATATGAAGAGTTGTATGAAAGGTTGGACACTAAGGAAGGAGAAAATGACCTGTACCGATTGGCTAGGCAGAGGGACCGAGCTAGGAAAGATGTGCAGCAGGTAAAGGTGATAAAGGATAATGTGGGAAACATACTCACAAGCGAGGAGAGTGTGTTGAGGAGATGGAAAGAGTACTTTGAGGGGTTGATGAATGAAGAGAATGAGAGGGAGAGAAGGTTGGATGATGTAGGGATAGTGAATCCTGAGGTACAATGGATTTGCAAGGAGGAAGTAAGGATAGCTATGAAGATAATGAAGAATGGAAAGGCTGTTGGCCCAGATGACATACCTGTGGGAGCATGGAGGTGTTTAGGTGAAATGGCAGTGGAGTTTTTAACCAGATTGTTTAATGAAATCTTAGAAAGTGAGATGATGCCTGCGGAATGGAGAAAAAGTGTTTTGGTACCAATTTTTAAGAATAAGGGTGATGTGCAGAGCTGTAGTAACTACAGAGGGTTTAAATTGATCAGTCACAGCATGAAGTTATGGGAAAGAGTAGTGGAAGCTAGGTTAAGAAGGGACGTGATGATTAGTGAACAGCAGTATGGTTTCATGCCGGGAAAGAGCACTACAGATGCGATGTTTGCTCTGAGAGTGTTGATGGAGAAGTGGAGAAGTACAGAGAATGTCAGAAGGAGTTGCATTGTGTCTTTGTAGACTTAGAGAAAGCATATGACAGGGTGCCTAGAGAGGAGTTGTGATATTGCATGAGGAAGTCAGGAGTGTCAGATAAGTATGTAAGAGTGGTACAGGATATGTACGAGGGTAGTGTGACAGGGGTGAGGTCTGCGGTGGGAGTGACGGATGCGTTTAAGGTGGAGGTGTGGTTACATCAAGGATCAGCTCTGAGCCCTTTCTAATTTGCAATGGTGATGGACAGGTTGACAGATGAGATCAGACAGGAGTCCCCGTGGACTATGATGTTTGCAGATGACATTGTGATCTGTAGTGAGAGTAGGGAACAGGTGGAGGAGACCCTGGAGAGATGGAGATATGCTCCAGAGAGAAGAGGAATGAAGGTCAGCAAGACTAAGACAGAATATATGTGTGCGAATGAGAGGAAAAATAGAAGAATGGTGGGGATGCAAGGAGTAGAGGTGGCGAAGGTGGATGAGTTTAAATACTTGGGGTCAGTAGTTCAGAGTAACGGTGAGTGTGAAAGAGGGGTGAAGAAGAGAATACAGGTAGGATGGAGTGGGTGGAGAAGAGTGTCAGGAGTGATTTGTGACAGACGGGTACCTGTAAGAGTGAAAGTGAAGGTCTACAAGAGGGTAGTGAGACCAGCTATGTTATATGGGTTGGAGACAGTGGCATTGACAAAAAGGCAGGAGTTTGAGCTGGATGTGGCAGGGTTAAAGATGGTAAGGTTTGCACTGGGTGTGACGAGGGTGGACAGGATTAGGAATAAGTATATTAGAGGGTCAGCCCAGGTTGGAAGGTTTGGAGACAAAGCCAGAGAGGCAAGATTACGTTGGTTTGGACATGTGCCAAGGAGGGATGCTGAGTATATTGGGAAAAAGATGCTAAGGATGAAGCTATCAGGTAACAGGAAAAGAGGAAGGCCTAAGATAAGGTTTATGGATGTGGTGAGAGAGGACATGCAGGTGGTTGGTGTGACAGAGCAAGATGCAGAGGACAGGAAGAAATGGAAACAGGTGATCCGGTGTGGCGGCCCCTAATGGGAACAGCTGAAAGAAGATGATGATGATGTAATTCTTATTCTCTTTGACCTCCACTGTTCACCAGATTCCTAAGTAGGATTTGGGTAGCCACCGGTGTTCATTTTGCAGAAATCAGAGAATTTCAGGGAATCATACGTGACTTTAATGCACATCTTTTAAACAGTGCTTCATTATTTTTTTTCTAGTACTGACTGTACATAAATATTAGATATCTTGTTTAGAAATAGTGAGGAAGCAGGATTCAGAATCCTAACTAATCTATTTCACTGCCTGGTGTCATCATAGTGATTATGGCTTCATTGCACCACCAAGAATTATTTTACGTGTTTGGTTGACTTCAGTGATCCCATTTTCAAGCAAGAAAAAAGACGCAGGGGTTGTGCATTATAAAGAAGGGTATGAGGTTTAAGGCGGAGTGTCTGTAGATCACATCCCTTTATCAATAACAGTGCATATTTCTGTAGTTACTTATATATAATGCATACAAATGTAGTTTTGTTCTTCACTCAGTCAAAACAGACCAAGTGCAGGTGGGCTAAAAATGTTTACAGCGTATCTTAAAAGTAATAACTCAGTGCTATTAAAATGGCTAGGCTAGATTTAAACAAACTCAAAGAATAACAATTCTTTGTGGACTTTATGAATTGCAAGTTCCTGTAGACCAGACTGATGACCAGTAAGCCATTTTAACGAATTTGTGATTCGGTGTATACAGTACTAGTCTAGCATTTTTAATATGATTGTTAGTACATTGTGGGATTTTAATAAGTAAGTAAATTAGTAGAACCAGTCCCACATGCATATGACAGGACACCTGTCTATGCTGCCAGTGATGTAAGTTCATTAGTAACTTGGGTACCAGAGGCCCAGTCTTAGAAAAAGGAATACTCTTCCAATGTCTGTCTCCCCTGTCTAGGTGGAGTAGACACAGATGATGTTTCCAACTTTCCCATTGTAATGTAAGACATGATTTCATTCTATACTGTATTTAATCCTGCTGTTTCCAGAATGCTGGTTTAAAGTATATTAAATTGATTTTACTTTCAGTATCTTGGCAGAGAAAATAGAATGCAGCAGGTGTGTTGTATTTAAGTTCAAGTTAATTACATTATTTATTCCTATGAATGCTATGACTCAGTGCAGTGCAGAATATGAAGATAGTAAATCTGGAGCAGATAAACTAGTTTGCTTTACAGTTGAACCTCACTTATCCAAACTTCCATGGGGATAACTGTCACAATTCAATAACTGGGAGGTTCAGAACATTGAAGGAGCATAGTACTTCAGCCATAGCTAAGCTCAAACTACTACCCAATGTCAATATAAATGTTAAGGTTGATGCAGAGTAAGAAAAGGACATAGACTGAAGTTGAGAATTACATAATTAAGCCCATATTCAAGAAATATGCAACAGATTTTTTAAAAGACACAGTGTATCACTGAATGACCATGTTGCAGTGCAGTACAGTACTTCTGTTGTGGCGTTGTACGCAAAGAAAAATCATATGTTTTATATTACAAAAACAAATACAAACAAACTGGCATTATTTGACTGCAGTACTGCACAGTAGTGATAAATACAATATTTTTAAAAAGATATACCTTTGCTCATTGCAGTTTTGTGAAAGGACGTATGCAGAAAATAAAATCAGAATGTACATCAGAATAAGGCCTTAATAGAAGTTTTTTTTCTCTTGATATTACAACACACTGAATGCCTCTGTCTGTTCTCTGTTTAAGTGAATAGGTTTTACCTCATCATCTGACTCCACCTTTTCACGGATAGCTTGCAACACATACTTAGAGAGTTCTGTTAAAGTGAATAATATGTCAGATTCTGTCACTAACTGAAATAACCACCTTGACATCTGTATCTTACCTAGTTTCACATTGTTGCAGCAGACATGTTCAGCCTGGCTGTAAGACTTTGGAGCTGTCATTTTTTTTTCTTGTTGGATTATTTGAGACACTACCTTGATATCCTCTGTAGCTTGAGAAGTTGTCAGCATCCTCGACATTTGCAAATATTGTTCTGCCTCACTTCATGTCAGCATGCAGTTAACAGACATCATTTTCCACTCAGTACTGTTATTGTACTCAACATGGTAGTGTCCAGGCTGATCTTTGTCATCTCTGAGCAGCATTTTCATCAGGAAGCTTACACATGTAGACGTTCTAAACAGCCTCCACCACACCTTGATCCATGAGTTGCAATTCGGCTGTGGTATTCAGGGTAAAAAAACTCACTTTATATTGCCACACACACAAGGGTGTGTGAAACCATTATCCAGCAATAATGACACTTTCTATGGCAGTTAAGTATCTCTTATGAATTAATTTCAACTGAGAGGGCAAACACTGTTTTGAACCAGTCTATGAAAATTGTAATGGACATCGATGCACGTGTATGGACTTTGTATGTCAGCTGGAATACTTGCATATTTATTTGCTTCTATCACCTTTGACAACAAGTCTAACAAGTAGTATTTTTAAGTTGTGATTGCTTGTTGAATTTTTACGTGCCTGCATATTTAGTTTTGACTTTCTTGTAACTGGGGGTAAAACTTTCATTTACACTGCCAGAAAATGGCAGGCATCTCTGAGTGGTATGTTGCCTTGGGGAACAAACCTTCTCTGTTAATCAACTGGTACAGAATGTTTTTAGGAGAAGAGTAAGCTCACATACCACATGCCAAGAATGAAAGTCAAAAATATGTAAATAAATAAAAACAGGAAAAAAAAGCCCAGCTCTGTATTTACTGAAGAAAAATAAAATAAAACAGGGACAGTGTTATTGCTCATTGATTAAGGTCACTGCCTCGCAGTTCCAGAGTCCAGAGTTTAGCTCTGATCTCTGGTCACTGTCTTTATGGAGTTTGTATGTCCTTCCCATGTTTGTGTGGGTTTCTCCTGGTATTCCACTTTCCTAAAACATGATAGTTGATTGGCTGTTCTAAAATATCTATACGTTGCATTTATCCTTGCCTGTTTGGCAGGGGTCATAATTGAAAGCAATCCATGCTGGCTAGTTCCCTTACCTAGTTAACAAATAAGTAAATGTATTTGCTAGTTAACAAACGAAACAGAGATGCTGGACTTTCATGCACAGAGGTAGTTCATCAGAGAGAAAAAAAAGAATAAGCAATAGCAGCAGTTTATATAGTAATGACAATTTAAGTTAACATGCTTTCTCCTTCATTTACCTCATTTTCAACTGCAGTTCATTAAGCCCCATGCTGTTCTTTCTGATGTAGGTGTTACTTGCATGCATATTCTCTGTTTTCCAATGTGGCACTAAAATCACGTCAGATAGCATTATGCCTTACATAAAACCTGAGATTGGAAACATAATGTTTTGCTGATTCTCAATGATGTTTAAACAGCTTAACAGATGTATTGGTTAAATTTATTTTTGTAATATCATTTAAATGCTCACAGCCTTGAATTTAAACTTTCTAATCATTTTGCCTATATGAAGCATGAACTCTAAAATGCATTGTGCCAGATGTACTGTGCCACTTGCTTAGTAACCTGCATAATCCAGAAGACTGCATGTGTGTCCATTCTGGAGAGTAGGAGTGTATGCATGGCAAGTAATAAAGCACCCAGGGCTTAGTAAAGTGGCATTAGTTAAGCCGTGGATGAAAAAACTGCTCAGACTGTTATTATTCCTTATTCTGGACTTATTCTGATAAAGTGCCTTTGTTTACAAAAGTTTGACATTTTCATTTGGTGATTTTTTTTGTTATTTTTTAAGTAAACATTTGTTGTAATTAGGCAGAAACTGAGCTTTTCTACTGAAGTAGTATGCCTAAAAAGGCAAGTGCATGTGGATGATCAAAAGTCCTCTGAAACTGATAGATGTCTTATTCTGTGATTATTTTTAAATGTATAAATACGTTATCTGAGAAGGTTTCATCCTTTTACTTTCTTGATGAAATTGTAATGCCATGTGTTTCAAGACAGACTGGTGATAAAGGCTGCACTTGCGTGGTTCTGAATTTCTTCATAGTCTTCCATCCCTTAACAGACACAGCAGCATTATAACAGGCGGTGTGATCCCTGTGCTTATGTGTGTCTCTGTTAATATGAAAGACGTGGATTTCCAAACATCATATCTGTGCACCACTTCATAGTACTCCCCTTCCCCCTCTCAGTGCACTGTATAATTTATAACTTTTGGCTTAATTCTGAGATATTGGACCAAATTTCAAAGAAGCTGCTCTCAGTGTAAGTCTGTCCTGATACCGGATGTCTTGCTGTCAGAGTAAGTGAGTTAATTTGATGTAAGGCCTGTCTATGAAGAGCCTTACTCTGGGGACAGATTCCAAAAGACCTCCTCTCAGTGTAAGTGGTCACTTACATTGAGAGCAAGTCTTTTGGAATCGGGCTCACTGTGTTTTCTGTTGCCTGGCACACCAGTACACATTTTCAGACTGCAAAACACCGAGGCTGCTGCATTGGACACAACAGTGCAATTTAGTCAGATAAATGAAGAGAAGTGATGCTGTGCATGGAGGCTGTACAGTGCAGGTGTAAAGCGGTGGATTGCAGCCGTTTGAACTCAAGATAATGTTAATGTGCAGCTTTAACACTTTGCTTCTGTGAACCATTGAATTAGTACTTGAATGGATCTTCACTCAAAACATTATCAAAAATAACTTTTAAAGTGCAAGTACAGAACTGGGGTCTTACTAAAGTGGAAGATCAAATAACCAAGAGATCAGATGAGTAAAATTTTGTAGTGTTCACATTGCTAACTTAGAAGTACTTTGAGTAAACACATTTAAATTATAATAAATTTGACAACAAAATGTTCAGTGATCCAGAAGCAGTTCACAACTGCTCCTCAATAAGGAGCCAACTTGCTAACTACAACTCGTCAAAGTTCCCCCCATCGCTGTTTTACACAGGATATTACTGACAGTTTAGTTATTAAATGTCCACTGGAAGCGATTCCTGTCTTTAGGGAGCTTTGCTTTTTCAAGTTTTTGGACTTGAGCTCACATGTATAGATTTCTAGGGGTGTGTGGGGTTTGCCGTCATATGCGGTGGAAGCAGGAGGGCGTGTCCCTCTACAAAAAAATGCATAGATTTAACTTTTCTTGGGGTTGATTTCTCCAGCAGTTATTTTCAGTTCAGTCATTTCCATGGAAACATGGAAACATGTAGCTCAAGGAGTCTTAGTGGAAACCTAAAAATGTCTATCCAGGAAGTTCAGCAGGCCACCATGCAAAACCAGAGTAGTCTTCACCGAAATTTTTTTTTAAGAATGGAAACATTTCCTGAAAACAGTACCTTGTGTCTTGTTCAGCATTACATTCCTCCAACACATTTGGGGGTGTAAAACTACAGAGCACAGCAAATGAATAAATACATGTTTTAGCTCACACCTTTCCAGTCTTGAGGTAAAAACAATAACATGTATAAGCCTAAATGCTGTACCTTGAACCTGTAAAGAACACAACAGAATGCACTTAGGAAAATCTATGACAGGCATATATGAGAAGAACCGTACTGAAACAAATGTATGCATTTTAGAATATATTGTAGCCAGTCTATTTTTAATCTCAGAGTCTCAGAAGCTGCATCAAGTAGCAAAGAGTAAGTTCCCAGTGGTAGGTGTAACATAACCAAGCAAAGTAGAACAGTACTGAAACAAAGTTGCAGTCTTCAAATACAGTTACAATATATTTCAGTGTCAGTAGTTGCAATGGCAAACAAAGTAATTCCAAAGTGAAATAACCATCCCTGTACAGTTGCACATATATTGTACAATGCAGTCCATCTCAACATGCAAAAAGCAACAATAACACTAAAGATCTAGGATGTAGATTCAGTGCCTTATCCACTGGTAACTGTTTGTTGTCATCTTATAGTTGTTTAATTTATTCTTTCTGAAATCCACCTGTCTTCTTCCTTGGAAATGGAAGTTGTGCTTCTGATACTGCAGACATATTTTAACTGTGTTCTTGTATTCTTTGGTCAGTGAACATTTGTCTCCTGGTTAATGGAGCAAATTGGATTATATATTTAAATGCAAACTGATGATACTTTTTATTTCCTTGGCATTTCAAGCAGATGTGAATTGAGAGGTGTTCCTTTCAAAGGCTTTACTAGGGGTCTTTTGATTTTGGATTCTTCTGGCATGAAAGTTGTTCGTTTTTGACTGCAGGGACATGGACACATATCATGGATCATTTCTTGGATGTCTGTATTCAAACTTGAAAGCATCTGCAACTGTATTTATATATTTCAGACTGTATGCAGTATCTCGTTTGTGTGTGTGTGTGTGTGTGTGTGTGTGTGTGTGTGTGTGTGTGTGTGTGCGTGCGTGTGTGTGCGTGCGTGTGTGTGTGTGTGTGTGTGTGTGTGTGTGTGTGTGTGTGGGTGTGTGTGTATATAAAATGTTGTCTTATTGTTATATTGCTTTGCAGTGCAGCATTCAACTTTGCCCTGTAATTATTTTAAACTTCATCCTGTTGCTGCTTCAGTGGTGTACAGAGATAAAGCCTTGACTGTGACCCAGGCAAATGGGGTACAATTAGTGGCCTGAGCAACTGATGGAACAGCGGGGGGGGGTGCCTATCCTAGGATGAGAGCAGTGAAGTGGGCATCTCCTACAGTGATCATTGGTGTAGACTGGGGATGGCATTGGGAAAAGGTGTGGTCAGAAAAGGTGGCAGGGTGACCCTGGCTGGCCTGCTACAGAGGTGGGGGCATTTATACATCAATATCCCCCTTGCATGCTTGCCCCTCAGATGTAACAATGTCACTGTGAGGGAGGAGAAATTGGGTAGGTCATACAACAAAAAAAGCCCCAAAAAAACAAAAAAGGAGCCTACTGAGCCCCTGGGATGCCGTTATGATCCAAGACCAGCCCCAGCATACTGGGTTAAGTCCAGGAGTTAAGGAAATTTTCTGGTGGACCCGCCATGGACATGGGATTGGGCATTGGGGTACTGGGTTACTAACATAAAGGAAAGGAGACAAAAAAAAGCAAACTTCTGCCTGTTGTGGTGCTTTTCATTCTGTTTATGGACAATTTGGCCATCTTTATGCACTATATAGACAGACATGGTTTATGGATATTGATAGCTGCATTTGGTTTCTATTTTTTACTCCTAAGCTGGTTATTATTTTTTTTTGTGACACTGCCTATATATTTTAATATTATTTATGGGGTTTGCCATTTTATGTTTCAGTGGTCATTGTTTAATGAATGCTTTTTTTGACGAGCTTCCTTACTGCAGGTTTAATTCACTTTTCTGTATTTCTGTTTTGGATTTAACATATTCACATGTATTTGTCAATTCTCATTAATGAAAAGTTCTTTGATAATAAAGTGCTTGAGAAAACCTCTGGTAAAATTTCACAGAGCATCTAGAAGCACCTGCTTGCTGTTTATTTTAACAATACCAACAGTATTACCAACAGTATATACAGGCATGGTTTAGAATGCACTTTATTCAGAAAGTCCATTTTTATAGTTATTGAGTAGGCATCCCAATAAGTAAGAGACAGCAATAGCGTTATTCACAGTAGGCCAGAAAATCATTCTGATGGCTTTTTTTTGCAAGCTGTGACTGTGTAAGAATTAAAAGGAATTTTTAAAGTTTAGACTTCTGAGCTAAATAAGGTTATTTTTGCTCATTCTGTTATATTTTTGCTCATTCACTTATAAATTTTTGATTTTTCATTACTGATGTTTTTCACAGATTCACACTAAGCTAACTGCCCTTACGAGCCATTTTAAGCTTAGCCAATTATCCTTTGTGAGACTCAAACCCTGCACCTTGTGTTTGCAAGGCAAACAACCTAACCATTAGGCCACCCTAGATCAGTGTTACAGAATTTGTAAAATTGTCCCTGCAAAGGTCCTGCCCATCTTATTAAACTTCTGAAGGTTGGAATCCTTCCTCCATGAGGCATATGCACACCCTAGGCAGGCACTAGCATGTTGATATAAAAGGTGCATACATCCACTCCATTTTTAGAATGTTCATATTGCATTTGTATGTGCAGACATCTGTGAGTTTCGCAAACAGGTTTTCCATACTGTCTGTTGCAGTTTCTGAAGCTCAGGGAGATAAGTACCCTGTTGGAGATTTTTACTCTTTTTACTAAAGATTTTGTGGGTTTTTAATGTCTTTGTCAAAAAAAAAAAAAAGGAAATGTGATTGCTGTAAACAAATACATTAACGTGACTACCACACTAGTTGTTTATTGGACTCACCACCAGTATCTTGAGAACAAGAGGTTGTCACTGTTAGTGAGTCAAGCTGTGTTGCCTGCTTCTTCCTCAGCTTTGGTGTTTGACCCTCTAGTTAAAAGAAGTGAAGGGATATGGTGCCCAAAGAAGTGGACAATTTAGATTAAACCTCCATTTCCTCTTCTGAGTTGGAGATGGTAGATCACAGTGAGATACATTTGCAGTCTCACTGATCATCTATCCATATCTCCTAGGCACTCTAGCATTGCCCCTTTGGAGACATTTGTGACCAAGGATAAAGGCAAGTTCATTGGCATTGACCATCCTACTGTCTTCTTCTGGACATCTGAAGGTGAGTTCCCTCAAACCTAGAGTCATTATAACAGAAAGTGAAGGCGATGTTCACCAGATTCTCATTAGAGAAGAGACTAAAGGTCATGGAATAGAGGTCCAACCCTTAGTACTGATGCCTCAGGTAGCCTTCCTACATACAAAGCTGCAGAAGACAAAATCACAGATCCTGTTCTTCTACTCCTAGCCAAGTTTCCTTTGAGAAATCTTTTCCTCAGCTTTCTAAGGATTAGTAGTTTGCATTTGCTTAAGGGCTATTAAAAGATATTCAAGACCTACAGCCAGGACAAAATACTCTTCCTTTTCCTCCTCCAAGAAGAAAAAGGGATTCTTCTTCAGAAAAAGAGGACTGCACAGATGAAGGCTTGGATTATGCTTCTCAGTTCCCTTCCCCTTCTGTCTGTGAGTCAGATGTGGACAGTATTATTTCTTTTGACTTCCTGTAGGAAGAAATTTGTTTTAGTGAGACAATTTTCAAGTGGGAAGGGAGAGAAATAACTAATAGTCAAATGCAATGCTTTGGCCTTCTTCATGTGGTTATTCCCAAACTTGTGGCTATTCCCCTGGTACTTGAAGCCTTAAACTACGTGTTCCTTGCAGCTTCTTTTTCAGCAGATTCTCAGACATCACCTCTTAAAAGACCAGACAGATTTTACAAGATACAGGATTCACACAGAAATCTTTATAAAAACCCTGTTGCTGACCTTGCTGTAATCGCTGTGGACTTAGAGAGAAGAAATCTAAATTAGTTTCTGCTTTTAATTATCATCCAAATGATAAGCAGAGCCCTCAACAGGTTTGGTAATGTATATACTTCTGCAACCTTGCCTTTTAGGGCTATACAACATGAAACATATATGACTGAATTCCATTTAGTCATATTAGACAATGTGGGTTGGAAGATTTCTAAGGTTCATAACCATAACATGAGATCAAATGCTTCATTCTGCCTCTTAAGTTGCTAAACATTCATAAAATGTGGATATGGTGCCAGTGATGCAGTATCCAGAGCACCTACCACTGGCTGTGTCATTTGTAGGCATACATGGCTCTAAAAAATAGTAACTGAACATATGACCAAGTAAAGTAGACTCTAAGGTTTCAACAGTAATTTATATCAGGTCTGACAATGCCTCTCCTGGCCCCTTCCCCTTTCTCTTCCCCACCCTGGCCAGCTTTCCCTTTTCCTCCAGAATTGCTGGCAAACTTTCTCATTGCTTCCCATTATAGGAAACAATCATTTCAGATTCCTTGTTGTTAAGTATCATAAAAGATGTTAAAAGCTTCAGTGGAATTTCAAAACAATCCTCTCAGGCATTCCTCAGGTAACTGAGGTTCATGGAGATCTTATTTCATCTCTTTTTTAAACCTTTGCATATTAGGAGTAAAAGAAGAAGTACCTCCGCTGCAATGGAGAAGAGGGTCTTATTCAGGGCTATTTTTAGTCCCAAGGAAAGAAGGAGACTGGAGCCTAGTTCTAGACTTATCCAGACACAACACCTTTTTAAAGGTTACTCCCTTTACAATGCTAACCTTCAAACCCTTCTGCACTAATTACTCTTTCTGTTGTGCTCAATATATAAAAAATGCTTGCTTACACATTCCTGTCCACAAGAGCCACAAAAAGTATTCTCTGTCTTGTGATTGCACTGTCAGCTTACTTATTTGCCTTTTGGGTTTTACAGCACGGATGGTTATTAAAGAATAAGCCAGCCCCAGTGATAGCCTTTTGCTGGATCCATGGAATTCACATCTCTCCTTACCTGGATAATTGTTTGATTCATGCTACTTACAGTTCAGGAGTTCTAAAGGCTTTGGGGTTCTCCATGAACCTTTATAAATCTTCTCCAGAAATTAGGATAAACTCTCAATCTAAAGAATTCTTCTCTAATTCCTTCTTCTATAATATTTTGCCTAGGTTGCCTAATAGAAACAACATTGCAAACAGCCCTTTCTCCATCCAGACAAAATGGTAGCCACAATGTGGCCACAATGATTCACATGGCTCCTCATGCCAAGCTTCAGATGAGGAAATTCCAGTGGTGTCTCAAGTCAGTGTGGGCCTAACACCAGAATTCTCAGCCAGCAAATTCCAGTCATTCTTTATCTGGTTCAGGACTTACTCCGGCAGGCTAAACAGGTAGACTCTATTCAGAGGAGTCCAGTTTGTACACCCTACACTTATACAGAGCGTTGCGAAAAATGTATCAGATTTTGCATAGAAAGCTTGCTCCCAAGAAACCAAAGTTCAGGGTATTGTATGGAGCTCCTTGCAAAAGAAAAATCACATCAATATCAAAGACATTTTGGCTCTAATCAATGATCTCAAAGCTCTGTCCCAGTTGTGAATACCAGATACTCTCCAAGTAGTATGTTAGAGCATCACAGTTATGTGATACAGAAATAAGCAAGGTGGGGCAATGTCTTATAGCTTTTGCAGACTAGACACCACTACTTAGGAAGTGGCCATTGGATACATTATCTTTCTACAAGCAGCCTACATCTACATCTCCATTTATCTGAACACTGGCCAATTCTCTAAGCAGGTCTAGGACAAACTCTCACAGATAGATACTGAAAGGAGACACTTTCCTCCTGCATATCCATCAGTTCAGAGCTCCTCAGATGGACTTGTTTGCATCAATATGAAACAAAAAACTGAGTCAGTTTTAATCCTGGACTCATTGAAAACAAGGAGTGTCAACAGATGCCTTCTTAGTATGCTGGAAGGAAAAATTTCTGTATGACTTTTCAGACTTTTCTCTGATTCTCAAAGTGCTTCAGAAGATAAGAATAGACAGTCAGGGATACTGCTGCTAACTCCTTTTTGTCAAAGGCAACATTGGTTCACTGTTATTAAGGAACTGGCCAAGGGTCATTACCAGACTCTACTGTTGGCGGATTTACCTGTTGAGGACATTGGGTCACTTATACATCCCATTGTACTGACTCCATATCTCACAGTATGGGTGATAGGATTTTAATTCATTTCAGGCAGGCACTATTCTCTCGGTATAAGCAGGAACATTTTAGAGAGGAGAGAAAACTTAAAAACAGAAAGTCTATATATATATATATATATATACACACATATATGTATATATATGGGTCTACTTTGTTTGAGTGAAAACACATTTCACTAAAACTCATTTCGTCAAAGCCTCATTTCAATGAAAATGAATTTCCTGAGCACAATTCACTGAAAGCCCACTTCACTGAAAACTCATTTGCCTGAAACCCATTTCATCTATAAAGGTATATGCCCTGTTCCCCACTGTAGTGCGATCCTGGAGTTAGTATATGTATATATATATATATATATATATATATATATATATATATATATATATATATAGTAAGGGGTGAGTGGGAGGCTTGGCCCCCCCACCTATTTTAAATGTTGCAAACCATAGACATGGATACTTAAAAGTTGAATGAATAATTCTTTCCAAAAGATAATATATACCCAAACTCTGTGTGTGTGTGAGTGGGGGGGGGGCTATGCCTCCCACACACCCCTTACTATATATACTAACTCCAGGATCGTACTAGAGTGGGGAACAGGGCATGTACCAATTTAGATGAAATGAGTTTCAGTCAAATGAGTTTTCAGTGAAGTGAGCTTTCAGTGAATTGTGCTCAGGAAATTTACTTTCAGTGAAATGAGGCTTTGACAAAATGAGTATCAATGAAATGTGATGTTCTTCGTCTTCCCTTGCTGCAGTCCTGACTATTGGGTATAGTCCGCGTCCCCGTCGGCCCGAATACCAGAGTATAAGGCTGACGTCGGTCATGGCGCCTTAGACTGACGTCAGTACGTCAGGGTACTAATGCGCATGACCGACGTCATTTCCTCAGTCTTTTTTGCCGCATGGTCCGATGCAGAAGCAATTTTGCGAGTGCAGGTTGGCGTTCTGAGATTTTCGAAACCGGAGTTTCAGACCGAAACAGAGTTGGCTAAGTAACCCGTTGGGAACATTTTGGTTTTTTCTTGCCTCAGTATTTAACCGGATGTCAGAAAAAGTGAATAACTGTATTTCTTGTGGGAAGCAGATACCGCATAGGGATTATCATACATTGTGTATACCTTGTTTAGGGCCTGAGCACGACGTTGTTGGTTGCCGCTCTTGTGCTAGATTTAATAAGCGCACTATTAAGAGGAGGCTTGATTGTGCTAGGTTAGTGTTTGGGAAGCGTTGCAATTATAACATGCCGTCGGATGCTCCGACGCCCGCTTCATCCAAGAAGCGCAAGGACAAAACAGTGAAGCCTAGGGGTGAGGAACCGGCAGTCCCGGACGTCGGTTCTTTAGAAGGCTCAGGGGAGCCAGAGGTTTTGCCAGGAGTCTCTATGGAGTCTCAGGCAGATACTTTACTGTTACAGGATGTGCCCTCTCAGGAGGTAGGCCAGGCTGAGGGGGCCTCTCAGGTAACTGTTCTTCCCTCTCTTCCCAAGGTAGTTAGGGCCTCTCCTTCTGTTGCCAAAGCTTCTTTTAGAGGTAGGCCAAGTTCAGCTTCTGTGGGGGCTTCTCCTAGCATTTCGGGCTCTGTGCCTAAGAAACATATGCTTAAAATGGCAGAAGATTTGATTACTCTGATTAGAGGTTCTATGCCGCCGCCTGATAAGAGGCCTAGGGTGGAACAGGAGTTTGATAGTTTTGAACAGTGTTCACAGGCTTCAGAGTCTTCTGTGGAAGACTTGCAAGAGTTTCCTACTTATTCTGATTCTGATGTGGATGATTCCACTCCTACAGCTTCTCCTCCTGAGGATTTTTCATTTTCAGAGACTCTTCACTCCATGAGGGAGCACTTTAAATGGGAAGGCCAGGATTACTCTGATTCCAGGAAAAGGCTTAGGGAATTCTTGTTTTTACCCCAACATAGGCCCTTAGCTATTCCTCCTGTGTTGAATGTGGTGGAGGATGTTTTTGCAGAGGCTTCCCTGAACCCTGATTCCTTGCCTCCTGCTCCTGTTAAGCCTGATAGGTATTATAGGGTGCCCGAAGCTCATAAGTATTTGTTTAAGAGTCCTAGGGCGGACCCAGAAACTGTTTCTCAGGGGCCTAAAGGTGTTAAAGCTTCTGTGGTTAAGAATCCTGTACCCTCTGATAAAGAGGCAAGGGCTTTGGATAGGTGGGGTAAGAAAGTATATACTTCTTCCACTTTAGCCATGAGGGCATTGAATTGTCAGTTTCATATGCTGAAATATCAGAATTATCTCCTTTCCCAATTGAAATCTAAGGTGGATGCTTTGGCGGAAGGTATTGAGTGTAAAGAATTGCTGGATTTGGTTCATGTGTCTGAACAAGTGGGTAAGCATTCTTTGCAGTGTGGTTTTGATGCGGTTCAGGCCTCCTCGAGGGTGGCTGCTACTAGTTCTGTTCTTCGCAGACATGCCTGGTTGAAGGATCAGAATTTAGCTGAGCATGTTAAGACCAGGATTTTGGATGCTCCTTTACAGTCTGATGTGTTGTTTGGACCGCCTGTGGAAGCAGTTTTAAAGAAAATGGAGGACAAAGCTAAGTCTATGCAGACTGTTAAAGATTTTTGCAGGTGCAGCCTCCAAGTTTAGTAGAAATTGGCCTGCTAAGGGGTGGACATATCCTGCTTATGGTTCCCAGTCTAGGGGTAGATCTAGGCGTGGTAGGGGCAGGGCTCAAGGTTCGTTTAGGCCTAGATCAGACAGTTCACCTGCTCAGACTTCTGGTGAGGGCAGGGGTCAGTCCTTTCGTAAGCAGAACCAATGACCTGCCTTTTCAGCTGCCAGTGGATTCTCGTCTGGCAGCTCCTTTGGGAGGAAGATTGTCTCTTTTCAAAGAAAATTGGGATTTAATCACTCAAGACAGATGGGTGCTGGATATCATTCATCACGGTTACAGATTTTATTTCCACACAATGCCCCTTTCAAAGGCATGCCAGATGTTCCTCCTCCACAAAGAAAAGAGGCTCACAAGCAAGTTTCTCAGTTACTCCAGATAGGGGCCATTCAGCCAGTCCCTGTATCAGAAAGGGGCTTCGGATTTTATTCTCGCCTGTTCCTAGTACCAAAGAAGGGGAACACGTGGAGACCTATTTTGGATTTATCTATCCTCAACACTTATCTGGACATCCCCAAGTTCAAGATGTTGACGTTACAGCAACTGTTACCTCTGCTGGGCAAGGATCACTGGATGGTAACTTTGGATCTCAAGGAAGCTTACCTTCATGTGCCTATAAGGCTAAGTTGCAGAAAGTATCTGCGGTTTCGAACTGGAGATTTTCATTATCAGTTCTCTGCATTGCCCTTTGGCTTATCTACTGCGCCCAGAGTATTCACAAAGGTTCTGGCTCCAGTGATAGCTTACTTCAGGCTTCAAGGCATTCAAATCTATCCTTACTTGGACGACTGCCTGATTCTGGCTCAAGACAAGGAAGACCTTCTACAGCATCTGGAATATGTCATAGCAGTGCTAAGATGCCTAGGGTATTCTGTGAACGAAATAAAGTCCAGTCTAGTACCCTCTCAAGACATGTGCTTTCTGGGTGTGAGACTGAATACAGCAGCCCAGATGGCCTTTTAACCCCGGACAAACAAAAGAGTCTGTCACTTTACTTCCATCAACTATCTCATCAGTCCGTGCTGACTGCAAGGACAGTCCTTCAAGCATTAGGGTTCATGGCATCTTGTATTCTGGTGCTTCCCAATGCCAAACTGCATATGAGGAAGCTGCAATGGTATCTCAAAAATGTATGGACACAGCACTGCCAAGATTTCGACACTGTCATTCACATAATACCTTGCCTTCAAAAGGAATTCTTGTGGTGGGCTCAGGAATGTCACCTAAACAAGGGACTCTCTGTGACCCGGCCAGAGGCGAGTCAGATTTTAACGACGGATGCCTCGGACACTGCTTGGGGAGCTCATCTAAATGGAAAGTGGATACAAGACAAGTGGCCTGCCAGACTACAGCATCTACACATCAACATGAAGGAGATGTTAGCAGTCCAGTTTGCATTGATAGCTTTCAAGGAGTTACTTCTTCCAGGGCAGGTGTTGATTCTAACAGACAACACAACTGTCATGTGGTACATCAACAAGCAAGGGGGAACACATTCTTATCCTCTATGCAGGCAAGCAATGATTTTATGGGAGACTGCGTTGAGCCTGCAACTAACTCTTCAGGCAAGGTTTCTGCCAGGAGCACAGAACTCCCTAGCAGATGTATTAAGCAGACAAATCATGGATCCCCACGAGTGGAAACTGGATCTTCATGTATTTCAGAAATTGACAGTGTCATGGGGAACTCCAGACATAGATCTGTTCGCTTCTCCACTAAACCACCAGCTGCCAAAGTATTGCACAAAGGGGTTTCATCACACGGCTTGGAAAGTGGATGCTCTGTCTTTCAGTTGGAAAAACCTTCATGTCTATGCCTTTCCACCTCTGCCTCTTCTTCCAAAGGTATTATTAAAGGTCAGACAAGACAGGCCAAGGATGATTTTGATAGCTCCAGATTGGCCTCGGCAACACTGGTACCCACTTCTACGGAGTCTTGTAAAGAAGCCTCCATGGCCTTTACCTCTGATTCCTCATCTGTTATCTCAGAAGGACGGTCATCTGCTCAATGTCAAGCTTCAATCTCTTCATCTCACAGCTTGGCATATCCTGTGTTGAAGCACAGCAGGTCTCTGCTTCCTCAACAAGTTTTAAATGTGATTATGGAAGCTAGAAGGCCTAGTACTAGGAGAGTGTACGCAGACAAATGGAAG